>NC_137899.1:27409140-27651646 GCF_963455335.1 Martes martes
ATCACAAGTAGGCAGAGAGGCAGGTGGAGAGAGATGAGGAAGCAGGCTCCCTGCCAAGCAGAGAGCCCAATAGGGGCTCGATCCCAGGACCCTGAGACCATGACCTGAGCCAAAGGCAAAAGCCAGACCCACCAAGGCACCCAGACGCCCCCACACTGCTTTTAAATTATTGATTTTAGTCTCCTAGAATCTGTCTCTAAAAATTGAGCTTTTACTGCTTGTGAGAAAACCAGTCTATCAACATTACTTGGGAGCCCACTTGGTGTAGACACTGAACAGTGTTCAATTTAGGCAGTGCATTCACTCTTTGGGGCCATTAAGGAACAGCTGCTGAGCTGGAAGGACTTGCATTGATTTGGTACCAAAGAAATAAAAAACAGTGTTCTTTGAAATGGTCGGTAATTTGGCTCTTCCTGAAAAGTAAGAACAGTAAATATGCCTGAGTATGTTCCCTGCCTTTCACCTATCCCAATAGATAACAATGCATTTGAAGATCTGCAAGGTTGGGGGCAAAAATTATGTTGTACAACTTTTTGTTTATCTGAGGCTTAGAAAAGCACTTGTTAGGTAGTTGAGATATATTTATATATTATATATAATAATTACATAATTGAGATATATCTCTCAGTTGAGATACATATAATAATTGAAATATATATATATAATCATATAGAATTGATGTATAATCTCAAGAGATACATATAATATATATTCACATATATATGAGATATATATAATTATGTAACAAGTGAAATATGTGGAATTATATATAATTGATATATAATCTCAACTGAGATGTATCTCAATTATGTATTATATATGATATATATTATATGTAGATATATAATATATAATTTTATAAACAGGGTTGGCTATCTGTGGCAGCAGACAAAGCTTTCAATGAATATTTTGGGATTTGTGAATGTGCCCTAGCCAGGAAATGATAGAATGCAGTCAGCCCATCAACGTATCAGTGCTGTTCTTCTTTTGAGAACTTATGTAAAGTTTGAACAGGTGGGGTTTTGCATATTCACAAAAGAAGGAAATTTTAGGCTTCCAAATTAAATACATATTCCTGATTTGTTTACTTTTTCACACACAATATTAGGCTGCAGATATATAAGCATAGTCAAAACTCCTGGATTTCACCTCTCCAAAGCCATGTTGTGATAGCACGGAGATGCGGAGAGGTAGGTATGCAAGGCTTTGTGCAAATCGTGTGGTATTGTTTTTACAATGCAAAAGGCCTGCCCCAAAGGAACAAGATTTGCACTGCTTCATTTATTTATCCCCATCCCTGAACACAGAGTTCACTCTGACAGTAATGCAAAATAACAAAAATTAAAATAGATTTGTTTTTGCCTACTGTTTCATGTCAAAATCAAATATACCTAGTACCTTGACTATACAAGATTCTTGTATGTTTCATAACAATTATAAACTAAGACACTTCATCTAATTTGCATTCAAGTAAATATGTCCCATAGCTTTTTGGTGGGGACATAACCTGGCCTTTGAAAAAGTATGCATTTTACTCAGCCTTCCTAAGTAGGTTATTAACTTTTTTTTCATTTTATTTTATTTTATTTTATTTTATTTTATTTTATTTCTTTTCAGTGTTCCAAAATTCATTGTTTATGCACCACACCCAGTGCTCCATGCAATACGTACTCTCCATAATACCCACCACCAGGCTCACCCAACCACCCACCCCCCTCCCGTCCAAAACCCTCAGTTGATTCTCAGACAAACCATGAGAGACTGTGGACTCTGAGTAGGTTATTAAACTGACCAACACTTTCAGGGCTATATACGATTTTCTGCATTGTGTAAAACTATAAACTTCTACTTTGCTGTGCAACCCAGAAGGTTTAGTCATCAACTTGGAGTTGATTATGTGATTTTTTTCATCAGCGATTAAAATACACCTGATACAAAATTCAAGACGTTTCTATATTTAGGGGAGGCGGGCTGGGGAGAGCCAGGGAGAAGAGAATGGTTCCTTTTTCAGCTGTCTCCCCTGGGTGCCTGGGCCACAGCTTTACTAATGAGCTGGGGTTGTTAATACAGCTCTTAGCCTTGAGGCTGCACTTAGGATTATAGTTTTCTGGACTTAAGAAATTGATGAAAATTAAATAATAAACTCCAGTGGAGTAGGGACAATATCTTCCTAGCTTGGATGTGGTCTGCAGTATATGGCAGCGTTAGCCATAGGAAATGTTCAAAAATTATTTCTTGCTAATAAATGAGGTCTGGAGTCCTTTTTATTTCTTCTGCTCTGCCAACGTGACAGTTTGGCTAGGGTTCCTTTCCAAGGTTCATTGTCATAGTGGGTCTATCTCAATAACCTAGAAATTTTAGGGTGTCTCCAAAAATCAATGAAAAAGCCCAGTTTCAGTCTGAAACAATGTCAGTATATACAATTAGACAACTGTTAGCCCAACATTTACCTTTTTTTTTCCCCCCTTCAGCCTTGAAAATAACATTAGCATACTCCCTTTCTATGGTTAAACCTCCTTTCATAGTGAGAGAAAATGTTGACAATGGGGAAAGGTAACTAAATTAGAAGCTTTTTATTCAGGGGACAAATGTGGCCATAAATTTTGTTCTTGAAAATAAACATAAAACTACCCAAGACACTTTATTATTAGAGTTCTATGTCTTACCCAGCTGAAGGGATAGATTGCTCTGTGTACACACACACACACACACACACACCCCTTGAAGGCAAGAGAGATTGTAATGGAGTGTCATGCTCTTTTAGAATAATCACCGAGAATGACTTCTAAGAACCTGGTTGCTTTTTAAATGTTTTTTTTTTTTTTGTTTCATAGCTTCATCCTGACTGAGAATATCTTCTTTTGGCATCAGGTTGTGCAAAAAAAAATTGACTTGAGGTAAAGTACAGAGAGAGTCCTCAGCTCTAAAGGTCACTGAAATATCGCAAGCTTTGTATGGTGTGAATAATTTTTCCTCTTAGTATTTTTGGTCAGGGTCTCAGTGTAATCTTCAGAAGGGGACATTAGCCTTTAAAAAAAAAAAGTCTGAGTAATCACTCTTTTACAATCATAATTCCAAATCTAGCTTGAGATGACATGCAATTATTCCCCACCTGCTTTTCATGATGAGATTTCAAACCATATTTTTGTCGATGTCTCTTTTGCCAGTATTACCTGGGCTTCAAGCTGGATTTCCTCCGAGGATGTGATATGTGGCTGACTTTAAAAAGTGGCTTCAGTGGCTCAGCTCCTTCTGAAAATTGTAAATGCAGGCTACCATCTGTATTATCCTTTATTTTGTTTCCATATTTTATTGGAGGTGTTGACTTCAGACATTGGGTCCCTGGGTGGATTGAGTCCTGGCTGCCTTAGCAATGACCTTTATTCTTATATATTCCCATGAAACTTGAGGCAAACCATCCCTCCTTTGCTAATGGTACTCAAATGTGCACTTCTGGGAGCTCTGTGCATGGTATTTCCTCCAGAGAGTTCACATCTTTGGGGACTTCTTGAGAGCAGTCTTTTGATCTTGAGGGAATAGGGCAAAACTTGCTGTTTCAAGTTAGTACATTCATGTGGTGCAATAAATTTACAATACAGGCATTAAGCAGCTCTTATGTCTTAAGAGGTAATACAAATAGGTATTTTTATTCATTGGAATGGATTTCTACATTTACTTATTCTGCATATTCTTTTTAGATTAGAATATGCTTATATAGAATGATTATTTGAAATTAAGAAAATGCTTTAATGCTTAATCGACAAAAGTGAGAATCATAATTATCTCCCAAGGGGCCACTTTCTGTCCCAAATTCTGATCTTATTTAAGATGTTTCTTACTGCATCTCTTTAATGCATTGTTTCTACCACTTACCCCCTTAATCTTATTCCTCAGTCACTTCAGTTCTGTAACTGCAACCACCTCTTACTTAGGTTTACAGATTTAGTCTCTGCCCTGTTCCACTCTAACCTGTCTGACTGTGCCAGGTTAAAATCCCTCGAACCCAAGTTTCATGATTATATTTTCCGTGTTGAAAAATCAAAGAACTCCTTCACGGTGACTGCTTCCTGCCACCATGTACTCAGCATCTAGTTGGTGCTCTCCAACTATCCCAGTACATTTCCCGTTACTTCTCATAACACATTCTGTATCATAGCTGGGTTTTTGTCTGCTTCCTAACTAGATGTCCCAACTTAGCTTTCACATATGCTTTCTTTCCTTGGTAGGAACATCCTGCCTTTCCATAGCTGAGTTTTTCCATAGTACCCATTCTTTAAGAATCTAATATGTATATTCTCCCTTACACCCACAACTGCTACCACCCATTGGGTGATCCTTTACTTTCCAAATTCCTAAGAGGGATCTGTTACTGACTAGGTTGTTCTTCCTCATTAATGAGGCAGAATACTTTCCAGTGACCATGCCCTCTGCTTCTCTTCTGTTTGCAAGCTCCAAACTAAGAATACATAGAAGAAACCTTCCTTATTAAAATAATTGGTGAATAGTAAGTAGTTGAAGGAAATATGGCATTTGACACCTCTTTGCTCTGTCTTGAAAATATGTGATTCTCCTTTCTACGTGATTGCAAGTGTGAAATATTACTTCTAGAATGCCAGGAATTTATTTAACGGTTGATATATTTAACAACTGTTATGTACCAAGTATGGCAGACTCAGCAGAAAAGAAATTAATTAACACCTCTTATAGTGCTTATATTCTAGGGTGTGAGTATGAATAGGGGATCACATAATTGTCTAATAAACATATTGTCTGAAAAACATAATAAATTTTAAAAGGATGTAGAATTATAGATGGTGACAAGTGTTAAAACAGAATTTTAAAAAAAGAAGAAGGAAAGGGGTACCTGGGTGGCTCAGTCAGTTAAGCATCTGCCTTCAGCTCAGGTCATGATCTTGAGGTCCTGGGATCGAGCCCTGTATCAGGCTCTGTGCTCAGCAGGGGGTCTGCACTTCCCTCTCCCTCTCTGGGCTCTCCTTCTCTTTTTTCTCTCTCAAATAAAATAAATAATTAAATAATAAAAATAAATAAATAAATAATTTTTTAAAAAGACCAAAAACCCAGAATGAAATAAGAAGTATGAGGCTTGTGGTAAGGATGAGAGATTAGAATTTTATATAACTTGTCCAGGAAGACCTAACTGAAAAAGTAATTATTTTAGATCAAGTTTTCTCAAATCTGACTTTAATACAAAAAAATGCATTCAGAAAATTTACCAGAAAGTATTTTTTGGAAAAATCGACATAAATGAGTAAAGAAAGCAGTATTGGCAGGAAGAGGAATTAGATTGCAGTGGAGTTGCAATAGAGAACTCAGCCATTCCTATGGGGAGCTCGAAAGCTGAGATGGTCCTTTGGATTTATATTGAAATGAAGCACAAAGACTGAACCAGTACACCTCCTTTAAGGACCATAACAGCCAGGACTGGGTGGGGCAGTATTTAAGGCATCCATTTGATATTCACCATGTTAACTCTTAACCATATAATCCAAAAAAAGTGATAATGAGGATTTTGCCAACTACCATGTATATTTATTCCAATTATGCATTCAGGGACTTGAGAAATGAGTACTGGCCGAGTTTGTGAATCCAGTGGATCCACTGTAACCTCGATACGGTCCCGGATACCATTTATTACCCCCTTCCCATATGTCTCCGTTCTAGCATGAGGGCCATGATGCTATTGCTGGTCCCCAAGTATCAAGGTTAACACAGACCCATAAGATATCTTTTATAAATCTTCACCCTATACATATATCATGGTGTTGAAGTTTGTCATTCATGAGGATCTTTCAGTCATTGGATCCTGGCTTTGAGAAATAGCTCAGGTTTAGAAATAGAACAAAAGTTCGTAACATGTTTTTGAGAGTGACCGTTCTTATCCTCCTAATGATTACCCTTCACTTTTCTGGTTGTTTAACTTAAGCAATACTCATATTGCCTACTCATTTATTTGGGCTTTAAGAACATTCTGTTCTGTGAACTTTTTTCATAGATCTCTGCATATAAGGGACTCCTGGCTGCCACTCTCACTTTGACTCTCATTCCAATATTACACTTATTTTGTTCTCATAATTAAGTGCTGAAACCTGGTCTTCTTATTTTGGGATCTTATTATTCTTATTGATTTGAGGAAGCCTTGGTCTGTAATTTAATTTTTTTTTAACTATTGCCTATAAAGAACTATCTCATTGGGGTGCCTGGGTGGCTCAGTGGGTTAAAAGCCTCTGCCTTCAGCTGAGGTCATGATCCCGGGGTCCTGGGATCAAGCCCCACATCATCGCATCATCGGGCTCTCTGCTCAGCAGGGAGCCTGCTTCCTCCACTCTCTGCCTGCCTCTCTGCCTACTTGTGATCTCTGTCTGTCAAATAAATAAATAAAATCTTAAAAAAAAAAAAAGAACTATCTCAGTGATGCTGAAATTTTCTTCACTGGTATATTTCTTAATTACTTTGATACATAGAAAACTATTTGTTCATTTCCTAAAGTCTGGTTTTCCAATCTAGGATGCCAACTTCTTTAAGCCTCTTTTTGTCCTTCCCTACTATTTTTCATAGGAAAATGCTATATCCAGTCTTCTAAGAGCATCCTGTAAAACGTGTTAATACCATCTCCCAGGGTGTTGGCACCCTGAGTCATAGGGATAAGCTTCTGCAAGTTACCTCTCCTTTATCTAACTTTATGTCCCACATTCCTTTGATCTAGCAACCTTAGAATTCAGTCATATCTGTATATGATATATATGTATATGAATCTGTATTCTAGCTTCTGTACATGTTGGTGAATTCCTGTAGCTCTTTCGGTATGTGGCTCTTTCTTCTGGTGGTAGGTCTGGAACTTCCCTGGCCAGGTTATGTCATAAGTAGATTATAGTTATTTACCTGATCTCTAAGAGCAGTGGGATTAGGTCTTCACCAGGTTAAATGTTATAAGACAAAGGCCTCTGTATTGTCTTCATGCAAGTGGACGTGTTAGCCTTAAAAAAGGAAGAGTATCCTACTTTTGTTAGTCGAGATGGTCCAAATCTAAGTATTCAAGATTTTTTGATGCATCAGACCAGGCACTCCTTTCCAATGAAGACTTTGATTTTGGTGTGGTGGTCTTGCCAAGGTTGAAAATTCAATGTCTTTGGAGCTCTCCTACCCTTAAAGTTAAGTCCTACAGCTGATCATCAGTTTTTCCACCCTTACCTCTACTACAGGAGACGAGAGTCTCTTTTTATGCAGCACAAGAGATCTGTTGGCTTTTGTATTTTGCAATTAATTGTTGATTAATCACTTTTGGCCCTTCATTGTCTTTATCTAATGAATCCATAGTTCATCACTACAGTCCTTATAATTTCTATTTTCCTTAACTCAAACACTAAGATTTTGCTCACTTATGCATTGACTGTCACTAGTATGCCATTTCAGGTGAAAAGCTTTCAAAACTAAACTGCTACTGAAGTGTATCAGTGATACACCTACTATCAGTAAAGGGGGTCTAATTGTTCAGCTGGCTAGAAGTTGAGGGTAAGGGGTGGATAATCTCTTTCCAGTGTCCCGTTTTAGAGTCTGCTTGTTAGGTACAGCTTTGTACCAACTCTCTCAGATTAGGTTTCCTGAAACAGAATCTGAGAGATTTACATGACACAGTGGGGTGGGGAATGCTCTTGGCAGATAAGCCTCTATAGAATTAGAGTCCAAACATGGCAGGAGAAAAGGCTGGACTACAATGCATTTACAAGGAGTCTTTAACCAGAATGAGTCCTCAAAGTCTGAGAAGGGAGAGGAAGCCTTATACTCCATCCCTCAGGTAGGAGTTAAAACCTTGGGAAAGACAGCTCCTTTTGGTCAAGCACAGTTCCTCAAGAGAGACTCAGCAGCCAGCACTCCTATCGGCTGAAAGAACAAGAATCGCAGTCATGAAAGGAGTTCTGAGTGGTGTAGCAGAATGCTCACTTCAGCAGTATTTAGGCAAGGACATCCAAGAGATGAGGAATGAAAACAAAATTGTCTGGAGAAAGACAAATCTGAGCAAAAGGAATGGTAACACGAAAGTTGTGAGGCAGACATTTTGCCTAGTGTGACTGAAGAATTGTAAGAGAACAAGAGTGGCTGGAGGAGAATGAGTGCAGGGATGGAGAAGAGTAAAGCAGAGTTAGTAAGTGTGGGAGTGGGTGGTCCAGACTGTCGAGAGACTCCTAGGTTAACTCATGACTTTGACTTTTTCTCTGAGATATTGGAAAACATGGCAGGGTTAGCAGAATTCTGAATAGCATACTAAAAATTCATTTGGAAGATTTCACAATAATGAAAGTGAAAGGCAACATGATTTAGGCTGGAGTACCACCATGGTAGCAAATGGCCAGATTTTTGGATACAGATTACAGGTAGAACTGACATAGTATGAGAGGTTCAGCATTTCAGAGAAGCCTGAATGATTAAGAGTGTAGTTGCTATGTATTGAGATGGGAAGGACTGTGAGATAAATTTGGTGGAGAAAGATCAGGAGCTCAATTTTGAATATCATATATTTGGAATAATTATTAGCCAAACTAAGTGTTTAAGCAGGCCATTTGTACATGAGTCTATGGGTAAAAGACTGGCTCAGATAAAATTCTAGCTAGAATATGATTTGGGAGTGATCAGCAGATGATGGAATTCAGAGCATTCAAAAGTAGATGATATAATCAAGGGAATATGTGAAGATAGAAAAGAAGTTCAGAGGTTATGTACAAGACTTTAAAGAGGCTGAGAAGTTGTTGCTAATATGAAAGGAGAAGAGTCAGGAAAACATACTGTCCTCCTAGAAGCCAAGGAAAGGGAGGGTTCTTAAGCGAAGGCAATGATTCACTCTGTCAAATGTTGCTGATAAGAAAATATATTGAGAATTAATCATTGATTCTAATCAGATCTACCACTAGCATTTTCAAGGAAAAATATCATTCAAAATGCATATACTAAACATCTAGATATTTATTACAAATCAAGCTAACAACTGGGGGAAAAGAAAGGTATTCTTTCCTCTTAAAAAAAAAAAAAAAGAACTTCATAGTGGTGTGAAAAGACATTCAAATTTAGCTTACTGAGGGCTTTTCAATACCAAAATGTGAAAGAGTGAGGACTTGTCCCTCTTCTCTTCCACCATCAACTCTATGCTCTGCCGTGACATAATTCTTGCACAGGCAAGCTCTGGCCAGACTTCTTAACACCATACAAGCAGGTGCTTATTGGCAATCTCTCTGGACTAAGGATGAGTATACAGTTGGTGTGATCAACTCTTGAGGGGTCAGACTCAAGAAAGAGGTCCATGCAGATCCTGAAGTGGGCTTAAGTGATTTTAGCAGGAAACTAGGGGATTGCGGTTTCCTGAAGTATTTTCTAGAGGAAGAGCATAGGCTCTAAGTGGTCATGTCCTGGCCTCATGAACTCCTTGCTCTATGAGGGAAGCCCTGAAGGGCCAGAGCAGGGATTTCTAAATTGTGGGGCTCAGAAAAGGGCCTCCTCTTAACTGAATATAGAGGTGGTACAGAATTTAGAAGAATTGACCTTGATAATGGTGGTTTTAAAGAAGTGTTAAGAGTGAAAAAATGGGGAGAGAAATTAGAGACTGCAAAAACTAAACTCTTACTGGATCTGACATCATAGGGACAGAAGATTTACCTTCCCAAGGAACGAATGGCAATGCCCCTTATACATGTCCATTGTTTAAATTAAAAACAGTTAGAAGGCCTGAAGAACAGAAACTAGTTTTGGGTTTTTTTTTTCTAGTTTTTTAAGTTTTTAGTAATGTAAACAGTAGGATTTGAGAAACCATTATCCTAAAAACTTGAAATGCTCAGTAATTTCTGTTTATGGAAATTACACAGTATCCAGCCCCCACTTCTGACCATACATTCCCAGAAGAATTGTTGAATTATGAGTTCAAATAAAACCTACCCTCTATCCTACACCAAAACATACCACTAAGACCAAAGAACTGTAAGCCTACTGAAGTTATCCCATATAGAAGACCTTCCACTTCCAAATATCTCTGGAAATATTTTTGTGTTTCCATCTTGAAGGAAGACATCATACAATAAAATGCCTTGTAAAAACAACAACAAAAACAACTTTTAAGCCTCTACTAATTGATCTCAATCCACCTTTCTCCTGAGTTTTACATTTCTCTCCTACATTTATTCTAAATTCTAGTCAAAATTAATCACTATTTTTCATAGCTTTTTTTGTTGTTTTTAGCCTTTTATGCCTTTCTTCATTAACCTTGTGCTATTCTTGTTGCCTCAATGCCCTTTGTCATCTAAAAAATCTTAAATGCCCAGTTCAGTGTCACTGCATCTATTACTCTCAACTCTACCCAAATTTGAGCAGTTTATATATTGTCTGAAAATATAAAATTTTTCTGGGTCCACTTTTACAGTAGTTGCTGAACTTACTGCAGCTCATTTAACATATTGATATATCTGGTTTATTATTTCTTGTTGGTTTGCAAGTAGCTCGGGGGCTTTCCAGGTATAATCTGAAACTGGCCCCCAGTATGGAGGACAGAGAAAGACCAAAGAAAGAGGTCACTCCAGATTGGTAGCAATTTTAAGAAGGAAAGGAACTTATAGATGAGACTTGTCCTGGGTGATGGTAAGATGAGTAATTTTCTGCACCTGCCCATGAAATCATAAAAGTTTATGTAGAGGACTTACTGGGTTCAGTCACATATTCCACGTGGATGGTCTCAATTGCACATCACTGTCTCAAGGCTACGCCCTTGGAGCAGCATCTGGGATCAGATAAGGCAAGTGGACCCCAGAATCCAAGGTCAGGGAAGAGGGTGAGGAATCGCCAGTTGCTGGGTCCATCTCACAAGCCAACCAGCAGTCCCATCTTCTTGATAACTTCCCACAACAATTATTCATACTAATTGATGAGCTGTAGGTTTTGGAGACAGAGAAATCTGAAAAGAATACCGCATGTTACTTGTACTTTGTAGAAGATTCTGTTGCAGAGTTCTGACTGAAGGTGGGAATATTCTATATTTGCACAGTCCAATATACTAGCCACTAGCTGCCTGTGACTACTGAGCACTTGAAGTGCATGCAAACGAAAAGTAAATTTAAAATTGGATTCAATTTTAATTATTTTTTTTAATTTTGGGTTTAAATTTAAATAGGTACAAGTAGCTAAAGGCTTTCAGTTACTACGTATTTGGCCTGCATGTGTACCGTGAGATTTCCTGTGTAACTGTCATCACAATCCATTCATCTCACCACATGCAAACTCTTGAGGTAATGCTGCTCTGATTCATATCTCACCTAGCCATTGCAACACTGCACTGCACATGCCACCTTTGGCCTTCTTTCTATGACTCATGCTAACTAACCCTAATCTGTGTTTTGCCCTTTCCCCCACACTACTCAAAACACATGAAAGCCTAAAAACAGTCACAGAGCCATTACTCACCAGACACTAGCCCCTGATCCAGTATTTTCTTTCCTATTCGTTGTGGTTCCTATTTTCTTTGTGCCGAGGGGTCAGAGAGACATTACTGGGTGCTTGATGGTAGCGGGAAGAAAAGGTCATCTGTTTCAACAACTACACATATTTCTCTACCTTTGTTGTGCTAGCAAAAGAATGATTTCATGTCTCCATTGAATTATTTTTTCCCTAGAAAATCCTCAAATGATTTCTGTACCTTTTTAACAATTTGGTCATACCACAGAAGGATATTACTAAAGAATATAAAGAAATGGATCGGTCAATAATAAAATACACAAGAAAAGAGAACTGTGGTACAAGAGTTTTATGGTTAATGTCCCAAGAATTGCAAGGGACACCTTGGTGGTTCAGTCAGTTAAGTGTCTGACTCTTAGTTTCGGCTCAAGTCATGATCTCAGGTTGTAAGACTGAGCCCCGTGTTGGGCTCTTTGCTTAGTGGGGAGTCTGTTCAAGATTATCTTCCTCTCCCTTTGCCCTTTCCCAGCTCCCTCTGTCTCTTTCTCTCTAAAACAAAACAAAACAAAACCTAACCTCAAAAAAAAAAAAAAACCCTTACTCACATATATGCATAAAGATTTAAGGAATTCAGAGGAGAGACCTATTACTTTTGTATCGTTTACATATAAGGAATCCCGTATGAAGTTACGCTTTCAGCTATGCTTTGAATTATAGGTAAAATTTCAAATAGATAAAATAAAAGGCATGCAGAGCACAGTATCGATGACAACAAAGACATGGAATTTGTAAGCACGTGATTCTCTTGGTAGTTGTATCACCCTTTGCAAATTTCTTAGTATTTAAAAACTGATTTTTCTTCCCTTGTAAAGGGAGAGACGTACACCATTCTTTCTGTTATTTGAAGATTAGATAATAATGTCTGCAAAACTCCCCACATGGTGCTTGGAGGATTGCAGGATTTCAGTATAGAGTAGCATTATGACTTTTCCAGATGCAGGAAGCTGCATGTCCTGAGAACCAGAGGCAGGAATTCCCACAGACTCAAGAGAGTTCAAGAGACACCGTGGTGAGTTACCATGAACAGATCAGTTTGGCTCAAGGATTCTGTGTATTTGGGAGCAATGTGAGACAGATTTAGAAAAATAGATTGAAACAAGATTGTGAAAGGCATTTTATTCCAAGTTAAGGAGTTTGTCATCTAGATGGGAAAGAGCTGATGAATGTTCTTCAGTAACACAGTAGCCAAGTAGAAGTGGTGTTTTGAGAGTAGAAACTTATGCACCATACTTGGAAAAAAGAGGGATAGGAATAAAGCATCAAGTCAGGAGTCCAGTACGGTAGTTGAAACATTAGAAAATATGGATTAGAATTGTGATGCCGAATGTGGAAAGTGATATTTGTATCACTTAACGGTGATACAAATAGAAGAAATCATATCTTCAGAAAGGTAAACGATGCTTTATGAAAAGGGGAACATGGAATGAAAACTTGGTGTAATGAAAGGATTTTTTTGGAGTCAAAGAATCTTAGGCTCAAAATCCAGCCTTCACTCTTTGCATGAATTTAATCACATACCCAGTCTCCCGGAGCCTCAGTTATCTCCTCTGTAAGATAAAACTAACAGTTACCAGTGAGTTTGCTGGGTAACTGTAATATGATGGGATGGTAATGCATTTTGTATTGTGAATTGGAATGGTGGTAGTATAAATGAACAGGATTTGGGAAAAAAAAAACCAACATATTTGAAATAGGAAATAAGACTAACATTTATTTAATTTGACATAATGGAAGGATCTCCTTGAGGCAACACATAATAGGCATTTGAAAATTCATGACTCGTACTCAAGAGAGACATCATTATTTTATTTTGAAAATGGAGGTTATTTTGGAAGAATGGGGTAGATATCTTGGCCTGGAATGTCAGAATTGTGAGGTTCATGAACATCGCTCCATCCCTGCGTACAGCTCATGATGAAATCTGTAGGTAATAGATGTCTTAGCCTGTCACTCTTACCTTTCCCATTCAGTCTCCACACTATGATTAAATATGTTTTTCTAAACCTCATTTGAAAATCTCCATTGATTTTGGAGACATGGCACTCTCTCTCTGCTAAATAGCTCCAGTATCCCCATTTAGTCTCATACTTGACCATATTTCCGTAAGTTCTTTGCCGTTCAAGGCAAAATCTCCCAGGACTTTTCAGTCTTCGAAAACAAACTCTTTGCTTTCTCTCTGTTCCCTGAAGTTATTTCTATGTCAGATGTCATTATGAATTCCAAACATGTCCATGATACCAGGGTTATGCAACATTCATTTAAGAGTTGAAAATGTGGAGTATGTAAATTAGAAAATCTATTTTAGGGAAGTGCAGATCTAGCAGTCCGGGTAGCAGATTTGTATTGCGTTCTATGGTGATTCAAACAATTTAGGTCAGATGCAAAAAAGTAAGAGTTAGATGTTCCTTTCTCTTTCTTTTAAAAAATTAGGTAAACCCAAACATTTTCCATTGAGGGTGATAATGGATCATTGGCAGAATGCAGAAAAGGCTTTATTATCCACCAGATGTTTACCTGGAATGAAGAGTGGACATTACTAAATAATCATTCCCTTGGTCCCAAGACCAATCCCTTTAAAGAGAGTTACCCTGATAGCAAATGAGTGACATCATTATTTATACCACCCTACCTCCTTTTGAGAGTTTTTCTTTTCCTATCTCTTGGTACATTCTTCATTAAAAGCTCAGAGACCCACAAAACTTCCCATTTTCTAAATGACACACTTTTCAAACCCTCCCACAAAACAGAAGCTCTTAATTCAGACCTGCTCTACTCTCTAAAGATCACACTATGAAAGCTGTTTTAATAAGCAGTATAGGGAAATGGAAAGTCAAGCAGATCTCACCGAGTTTAAGAAATCTCTAAAAATGACAATAAGATCTGTCTATTGTCACAAATGAACTAGCACAGGAGAGAATATTAAAACAATGACTGGCTTATGGCAGTTTTTTTTAAAAAAGTATATTCTTCCTGGACCTATGCCAAAAAGAGATGTTCTGATAGGACTCACCTAAGTAACCACTGATGATATCTCCAGCACAATTCTTTGTCCTGTGGGTGGCCTAATGGACATGTTTACTAGGATTTTGCGTAGATATCCTGTTGTGGATCCTGTGCCTAGTCACCCACACCCTTACTCTGGGTGGAAGGTTACTCCCCTTCAATTGCTAGAATGTTGTTGCCTAATGATAGCTGTGGGATTGTTCGTTTTCTCCACAGAAATTTCCCGCAGCTGAAAATACCTACTTCGCCCAAGGTCATACATCCCAAAGGGGGTAATCTGCACCCAGTGACTGGGATTTCCAGTCAAGACAAATCTGAAGAACCATCCCAGTTTCAGAGCTCCCTGTGGGCTTTGCGGAAACATTATTACTGCACCACACCTTACCTTTTCCTTCTACCTAATTCTTAATACTTTTACTTCCCTCATAGATGTTAATCCTGGGAGCATTCCCTAATAAACTTCTTTTACAAAAGTCTTGTTTCAGAGTTGGCTTCCTGGGGAACCACACCAAACAGCATGCTCCAAGCCAAAACAGGCTGCCACCAATAACAACAGCACGACTTCTAGCAAACCTGTCGTTTACATGGCATTTTGTGTGCTGAACGTTTTCAATCAATCACCTAAGGTATTTTTGCCACTTAATCTCACTTTATTTCCACATCCAAAAAAGAGTCTATTCATTTTTAACAGACTTTATTTTTTTAACAATCTAAGACTTATAGCAAAATTGAGCAGAAAACACAGAGATTTCTTGTATACCTCTGTCCCTATATGTATAGCCTCCCCCATTACTACCATCGCCACCAAAATGGTACATTTGTTACAATTAATGAACATCATTATCACCCAGAGTCCATAATTTTAAATTAGGATTCACTCTTGGTATTGTACATTCTTTGTGTTTGGACAAATAGATAATGGCATATATCGATCATTATAGTATACAGAGTAGTTTCACTGCCCTCAAAACCCTTTGTGCTCTATTTATAGATATCCCCTTTTCCATTAATCCTCGACAACTGCTGTTTTTTGTTGTTGTTGTTTTTGTTTTTGTTTTGTTTTGCCATCTGCATAGTTTTGCCTTTTCCAGAATGGCATGTAGTTGGAATCATAAAGTCTGTAGCCTTTACAGATTGTTGTCTTTTACTTAGCAAAATGTATTTAAGTTTTCTCCATGTCTGTGGCTTGACAGTTCATTTCTTTTTAGCAATGAATAATATTCCATTGTGTGGATGTACCACAGTTTATTTTTTTCATCACCCACTGGGCAATATCTTGGTTGCTTCCAAATTTTGGCTGTTACAAATAAAACTTCTATACATCCACATATAGGTTTTTGTATGGACATAAGTTTTGAACTCTTTTGTATAAATACCAAGAGGCACAATTGCTGGATTAAATGGTAAAAATATGTTTACTTTTGTAGGAAACCACCAAAATGTCTTCCAGAATGGCTGTACCATTTTTCATTCCTACCATCAATGGATGAGAATTCCTGTTGCTCCACATCATTGTCAGTATTCTGGATTTTGACCATTTTCATAATTTTCATAAATGAAATTTCCATAAGTGAAAATGGTCACTATCTCTTTTTTTTTAATTTTCACATCTCTGGTGACATACGATGTGGAACATCTTTTCATATGCTTATTTGCCATCTAAATATCTATTTCTGTGTCTTTTAAGGAATTGGTCTAGGTTATCAGATTCAGTGAAGCTATCAAATTTGTGGGCATACAGCTGTTCCCTCTAATGTAAATGGGTAATGGTACCTTTTCTTTCATTTCTAACATTAATGATTTGTTCACTCTCTTTTTTCTGTTAGTCTGTATAGAGGCTTATTGATTTTATTGATCTTTTCGAAGAACCAGCTTTTGGTTTTATTTATTTTTCTCTATTGATTTCCTGTTTGAAAAGTTCATCAATTTCTGTTATAATTTTTATTATTTATTTTATTCTTTCTTTGTATTCACTTTGCATTTTTTTCCTAGTTTCCTAAGATGGGAGCTTAGATTATTAATTTTAGATCCTTAGTCTTTTATAATATGTGCATTTAATGTTATAAATTATCCTCTAAATATGATTTCACTTCACCCCACAAATTTTGATAAGTTGTATGTTCATTTTCATTTAGTTCAAATATCTTAATATTTCTCTTGAGATTTCTTCTTTGACTCATGTGTTATTTAAAAGTGTGTTGTTTGATTCTTTCCAAGTATTTGGTAGATTTTCTACCTTTTCGTACTTGATTTCTAGTTTAATTGCATTGTGGGATTCCACCCTTTTAAACTTGGTGAGATGTGCTTCATGATACAGACTATGATCCATCTTGATGACTATTCCATGCAAGCATGAGGAGATTGTATATTCTGCTGTTGTTGCATAAAGTAGTCTATAGATGCCTGTTGTATCTGGTTGACTGATGGTATTGTTTTTTCAACTGTGTTCTTACTAGTTTTCTGCCTGATGGATCTGTCCATTTCTGATAAAGGTGTTGAAGTCTCTAACTGTGCTAGTGGATTCATCTATTTGTCTTTGCAGTTCTCCTTTTATCTTGTTTTGTTGCTATGTACATACACCTTAAGGATCATTTTGGAGAATTGATACCCTTATGTGTCAATTATGTGACAATTATGTGACACATTGATGTGTCAATATATAACACCTACTTTATTATTATTTCTCCTTCAATATTAAAGCATGATTTCTTAAAGTACAGAATTTTAGGTTTTTTTTTTCTCAACACTTTAAAATATTTTCATTCTGCTCTTTTCTTACTTAAATTGTTCTGAGAAGTTGGATATAATTCTTTTTTTTTAATTTTTTTTATTTTAATAAACATATAATGTATTTTTATCCCCAGGGGTACAGGTCTGTGAATCGCTAGGTTTACACATTTCACAGCACTCATCATAGCCCATACCCTCCCCAATGTCCATTTCCCCCCACCACCCTCTCCCGTCCCCCCTCCCCCCCGCAACCCTCAGTCTGTTTCTTGAGATTGAGTCTTTTATGGTTTGTCTCCCTCCCAATCCCATCTTTTCATTTTTTCTTTTCCTACCTCCCCCCCACCCCCCCCCCCCCGCCTTGCATCAAGTTGGATATAATTCTTATCTTTGTTTCTGTATAGGGAAAGTATTTCCTACCCCCTCCACTGACTTTTTCAGTATCTATGTTTAATCTTCGATTTTCTGTAGTTTGGATATAATAAGTCCAAATGTATTTTTGGTTTCTGTTTGTTTATTTGTTTGTTTTGTCATTTGTCCTTCCTGACGTTCCCTGAAATTTCTGCATTTGTGGTTTGGTGTCAGACGTTAATTTGGGGAAATTATCAGTCATTATTTTTTCATGTATTTCTTCTGTTCCTTTTTCTTTTCTCCTGGTATTCCCATATTTTATACTTTTTGTACTTGTCCTGAATATTCCGTTCTGCTTTTATTCATTCTTTTTTCTCTTTGCTTTTCAATTCTGGAGTTTTCTACCAAGATATCTTCAAGCTTAGAAATTTTCTCCTCACTCACTTGCTCATTCATTCAGACTGCCTGCTTGAGAGCTTGCTTGATTTGGCATTCAGTTCAAGAAGCAGCAGGTTGTCTTACTACAGTGCATAGGGCTCTCCATGATCCAGCTCTTCCTTCACTCCCCAGCCACATTTTCTTGCCATCACACCACACCCCTATTGTGACCATATTAAGTTGTTTATAGTCACGATATTCTTTCTTTAAACTCCAGATATTTTGCACAGACTGCTCCTTCTGTCTTGGCTTATCCTGCTAATATTATTCACTAATACATAAAATTGCATAGTTGTTAATTTCTTAAGTTAGGTTCCAAAATAACTAGAGAGGATTCTTGTATTATTTACTATCCTAGTCTCTGATCTTGACATAATGCCTGACATGGTATATACTCAAATTAAAAAAACAAACAAGTGATTTCTGTGTTGAAATGTTGTTGTTGTTGTTGATTGGCTTATTTGATATAATCAAATTGTTTTGAATGTGGCTAGGCATAGTTCTAAGCTATGGACATTTGGGGGTAAAGTTTTTTTTCTCTTTAATTGATTGATATAATTTTAGGGCTCTGCATCAATTAAAATAGAACAAGAAGTAATGCATTAACAAATAATGCCAAAATCTCAGGAACTTGAAACAATGATTTCATATAGTCATTACATAGAGACAACATTCATGCAACAAAAAACCCAGAATTCTGAGGACAGAGTACTGGGGAATATTTCACAAGAAAAGTAAAGAAGAAACTTTTTCTGTATTCCAGTATAACTACATGAAGATAATTATTTCTTTATTTTCTACTGTACATAAAATGCACTTATGCGCACCTATATGAATTTATAAACTCATACATATAAAGTTCATAATTGAATGCTGAAGAATATTTAGATATTTAAGCCATTGTTATTAATTACATTTTCTAGAAAGTGAGACATTTGTATTCTGAGTTATAGGACTATTTTATCTAAAAGAGTGATTATTTAATTTTTTCCTAATAATATTCCAGGACAAACATATATGAAGTATATTTTCTTTTTAGGTATATGAATTAGCAAGAATGAACAATTTTCTCACAGAAGACCTTAGTGATAGTTTGCAAATTGTTTGCATCTTACCATATTTTTGCCAGGTTTTATGTTTTAGATTCATTCTAATCAAATTCCAAGACCTTGTTACTTTTATTTTCCTGAATATTTGGTTATAGCAGTTATTCCCGTTATTTAGAGAACTGTTTTCTAACTGGTGTGCTAGCATTCTCGAGCTTATTTCCCAGAAGGGGAGAGAATGTCTTATTTCAGGAATTTTATTTTTTAGGTCTCTTACTACTAAGAATGCAGATTATAACACTTTTGTTAAATGAAAGCATATATTACTTCCAACTCTTGCTCAATTTCTTCTAGCATATTGCTTCTTTCTATAGGCAATATTCTCAAGAAAGAATCTACTCTGCTTATAATTAGAATAAGTGGATCGATAAGCATACCATATCTTTTGAGTGATTCCAAATTTCTCCACCACCCAGTTCCAGTGTCGCACGTTCCCACACTGGCCAGGCTTTTTAAGAAAAACTATTTTGGCACGTTTATAATGTTAACTCACCCAAATATTTTTTAATCGGTTTTCTCTATGTTGTTGCTCTGTTTTCACATTTTATACTTTAAAATGTTACTCAATTATTAAAGAGCTTTCTGGAATAAAAACCTAAAAAATCTATTCTTCTGAGTAGTGTTGTTTTTTTTTTTTTTTTTTTTTTAAGATTTTGATTGTTTAATTGACTCAGAGAGCATACACAAGCAGGGAGAGCAGCAGAGGGAGAGGAAGAAGCAGACTCCGCACAGGGACTGCCCCCCCATGTGTAGCTTGATCCCAGGACCCTGGAATCATGACATATGCTGAAGGCAGACACTTAACCTATTAAGCCATCCAGATACCCCTCTTCTGAGTAGTTTTAAAGCAGATTTAAATATTGGTTTAAAATTTTAAATTTAAATTAAATTAAATTTAAATTTAAATTTAAAATTTAAAATTCCCAACAAGTACTTCAGAATACTCAGGTGAAATTCACAAGATTGTTGTTGTGAAATAAAGTGGGTCAGACATCCCTCTGTGAAAGATATAAGGTGCTCAGTAAATGAGTTACTTTTTTGAAAAAGTCTTTTCTAAGTTCCTTTTAACAAGTGAGCCAGAATATACTAACCAGAGCGGACACATAATCTGGGGACCAACTCCGTCAAGCAAACCCCATCCATATCTCCCCGAGTAGCAGTGACTGGGGCACCACATATCTCCTTGGAGGAGATTAACTGCAGTGTTTATAGAAAGCTGGTTTGGTAGTGAGTTAATCTGGGGCTTCTTTTTTGAAGGGGCATGATAGGAGCCTCACAATCCCATGTCCTCTCCACTGAATGCACTTGGATCTGCTGTGTTACTTAATTCATGCCTAGTCCTCTGTCTCTTCTTTCACATGACTGCATCTAGTCTTAGCTGTACTGGGTTCATCAGCTTTGGGGGGCTTAAACATGGATATAATTATCTTTGTGGATATATGCAAAAGATATGTATAAACACACGCTTTAGCCTTTCTTTGGAAGAATAAAAAAAAATTTTTCAATGCAAACTTACATGAATACTTAAAAACCTTACTGTGTAGACTAGTTATCAGGCCTGAGAGAAATGCAAAGGAATCACGTGAAAGAGAATATGAAATTTGAATTTAGTAAATCAAAGGAATGCAATGCCTTATGCCAATTTACCTTCAATCACTCATGCTCTCATTATTACTCAAGTTGTCACTGACAGATGAGAATTAAAACATTTTTATTTTTGCTATCATTTGTATGCAGTGTTGTTCTATAACATGTAAGTAGTTTTAAAAGTTTGGTACAGATGGGGCACCTGGGTGGCTCAGTTGTTGGGTGTCTGCCTTCCGCTCAGGTCGTGATCCCAGGATCCTGGGATTGAGCCCCACACCAGGCTCCCTGCTCAGCAGGAGGCCTGCTTTCCCTCTCCTCATCCCCCTGCTTGTGTACCCTCTCTCACTGTGTCTCTCTCTGTCAAATAAATAAATAAAATCTTTAATTTAAAAAAAAGTTTGGTACAGAAATCCAACTGTAAAGTAGCTCACTTACTTCCTTTAATGTATACCTTGAGGTAAACTTACTTGTGTTTTATTCTTGTAGAGGCAGTGTGAGTGCAGAGGAGGATACTGGGGCGTCACTGGACTAATAAGAGTCTCTGATGATTTTTTCCTTGACTTCATCTGCTATTTGCCTATAGCCTGACTTCTTCAGGGCTTTCTTCCTATTAACTCATCTTGACAACCAGCCAACAGGAATTTCAAGGCAAACATAGTAAAAGGGCACATTCAGCTTTTTCTTCACTCCTGATCACAAAGCTATTGTTGATTTCTTTAAGTTAAAAATCTCATCTAGAAAAAGTTATGGAGTAGAAAATTTGGGGCATTCACGTTTTAAACTTTTGGAAACTCATTATGTCATCTTGAGGCTCTAATGCTTATTAGATCCCCTCCCTCTCCCTCACCTCCACCTCCCTGCCCCTCCAGACCCCAGTAGTTTTACTGCTTCACCCTCAGTTTCCTGGAGGTTTATTCCCAACTGTGGAAGTTGGGAGCTGGAAGATCCTACTGAGCAGGGGATATGTTTATGGATCTTTTTCTATTTTGTCTCCCCTAGGGTCCTTGAAGCGGGGAAGACCCTTAATGCATTTTCTGACCGCTTTACTACATGTCCACTTAAATGAGAGAATAAGTAAATGAATAATTAAGTTTTTATTACACTTTAATACTTTCCCTTCCTCTTATTCTCTGAAGTTATTTTAAGACAACAGTCAATGTGCTTAACTTCTTCATTATATTTTGAATTTTTAAAAATTCTTAACAATTGGGGTGCCTGGGTGGCTCAGTGGGTTAAGCCTCTGCCTTCAGCTCAGGTCATGATCTCAGGGTCCTGGAATCAAGTCCCACATCGGGCTCTCTGCTCGGCAGGGAGCGTGCGTCCTCCTCTCTCTCTCTCTGCCTGCCTCTCTGCCTACTTGTAATCTCTGTCAAATAAATAAAAAAAATCTTTAAAAAAAGAATTCTTAACAAACTTGTGGTTTATAACATACTATCATTTGTTATTTTATTTTATTTTTTTTTAAGATTTTATTTATTTATTTGACAGACAGAGATCACAAGTAGGCAGAGAAGCAGGCAGAGAGAGGAGGAAGCAGGCTCCCCACAGAGCAGAGAGCCCAATGCGGGGCTCGATCCCAGGACCCTGGGATCATGACCTGAGCCGAAGGCAGAGGCTTTAACCCACTGAGCCACCCAGGCACCCCTACTACCTATTATTTTAAATGCTTCAAATGTAATATTAAACATTAAAAACTAGGGTGCCCTTATAAATATTTGAAACCAGCTTTGTTTTCTTTTTCTGTATTCTCTCCTTCCCTTTGTACTGCAGAAAAAGAGAAAGCAAAAGAGAAAGCACAGTTTGTTCTTATCAAAGAGGCATTTATCAGAGGGAATAGAGTCTGCCTTCCTGGGGTTCTTTTATCCTTTCCTATAAGACTTTCTCAAAGTAATGCTCACAACCTGTTAGCCTTAAGGGCAGTTGGGCAATGCTTCATTTCACCTGTTGTCTCATACCTGTTCGATAGCTCTATAGGTAATAAGAAGAAATAAAAAGTGAAAACTTACCTGTTGGAGGTGTGAATAAAAAGAAAGTGAAAAGGAAGCAATAAACAAAATAGAAGTCTTACTATGAATAAAATGAGCAAAATGAAAATAGAATATTATGAAGTAAGATATTAATAACTTAATTGACATAAAAATCTCAGAAAAGCTTGCAAGTTTATGAAATCTGGGGAAAACAGAAGCTTGGAATTTTATGGCTAGATAATATGAGAGATTATATAATAAAAAGGTTTTATGTCATGGAATAGAGACCTGGGTTGGGTTTTGTTTTGTTTTTTTGTTTGCTTGTTTTTGTTTTTTCATAATTCAGCCAGTTCAGAACTAAGACAGAAATAGAATCCAGGTTTTCCTATGTTAATCCTGGTTCTAGGGTGACTTTTATTTTTTAATTCTTTTGTAAGATTTTATTTATTTGAAAGAGAGATACAGAGAGCAAACAAAGTGGGGGGTAGAGTGAGACGGAGAAGCATACTCCCCATCTAGCAGGAAGCCTGATGTGAGGCTGGATACCAGGACCCTGGGATCATGACCTGAGCCAAAGGCTGCTGCTCGCTTAGCCGACAGAGCCACTCAGGCACCCCTCTAGGGTGACTCTTATAAGGTTCATAGTATAAGCTCTCTGAGAACAAGGATTTGTGCCTTCTTCACTGTAGTGTCTCTGGGTTTAAAACAATGTCTGACCATATTAGGTACTTAACTGTTTTAGAGACATGTGAATATGCACTGAATACATTGATTCGTTAAGACTTCATTTCTGAAGCGTTTGTAACAAAGCTCCTATGTAAAATAGTAAGGTCCAAGATATAAAAGCCATAAGATATTTGATATTATTTTCTCTATATACTTGGGAATTTTTCGTAAATATATTAAATTATATGTAACTACTGATAGTTCAACATTTTTGACCTATAAAAATGGCAACATCATGGTTAAATTGAAAAATCACTGACATAAATTTAATAATGTATAATTCTGAGAATATGAAAAAAAATAATGCTGTGTAATGTTGGAAAAATACCGTATCAGCTCTGCTAGTGGTCTCTGCAAATTGCAAAAAGGTTCGTTTTTCTGATCAGGCTGGGTGATTTAACATAAGAATCATCCTGGAAGCATTTTAAAATGTCCATTTCTGAGTCCCTACCAGTTGGGATTCTGGACCAGAAAAATCAAATCTAAACTCCCCAGCATTCAAAGGCCTTTGTACCAGGTTGTAGCTTCGGTGTGACACTATCACCATCTCTTCACCAGTCTCATTCTACCCCTTCACCCCCAATCACACACTATAGATCTTTAAGTCTCCTTGTCTTTGTTATCTCTATCTCTATCTCCAATGCTGCATCACTGTCAAATTAAGTCACTTCTAAGCGGTTTCTTTACAGATTTATCTATTATCCTTTCCCCCTAGTAGGGAGAAAAGTTCCCCAGTGACAAGCCCATTCACCAACATTTGCCAAGTTCCTGGTAAATTTTTCTGGTAAGTAGGATGGAATTAACAAATATCTGTGATATCCATAATTGGAATGATATACGCCTACTTTGCTATAGTAAGAAGCATAATGACGTCACTATGAAATAGAAATGCAGATGTCATGCAATAGGACTGCAGAGGGCGGGTTTATTAACTCCCCTTGGGTCGAGGGTGTCTGTTAGGAAAAGCTGCATTGAATTAGTGTCTAGTCAAGGTCTAGCTCATAATCAAAGACTAGGGATTTTCTCTATAGGCAAGGACTGACTGAGATTCTGATTTTTAGTTCTCTCACTCACTCACTCTCTTCTGCTGTCATTCTTTCTTTCAAAATGGCACATTTCATAAATATGGATTTTTTAAATTAATTTCTCAACCGTTATTATCTATCCCTTATTATATAGCTTGAGAGCTCAACTTTGTCTTAATTGGTAGTTTATGTGTTTGTTTAATATAACCAGTTTATTACATTTTGAGAATTTTTCTCTTTTAAAGTGAATTCCTGATTGGCTCTCTCTAATTATCTTGGTTTTTGTGTGCAGTGTTAAAGGGAGTTGACTTTTAGAAGCATTCTAGGGTATCTATGACCTATGATTTACAACGTTTACTTAATGACACAAAAGAAAACAAAAGAACATTTTTTAACATCCCCAGAGACTTTCCCCATTAACATCTAATTTTAGATTGTGTCAGTTCTTGCTATTGGCAGTCTTTGGAGCTGCCAGTTCCCGTAATGCTTTCAAATTTACATGAGAAAGCAGAGAGAACATATGGGACCAAAGTTCTGTTTTTCATATTCTCCATTTTAACCTTTCCCTTTAAAATTTAATCAGCATGAGAGGAAATAAACACTTTTCGCCTCCATTGTAAAATGGGAGTGACATCCTCTTCCATTTCCCCAGTGATAGGTTCCAGATGGCTGCCTTAGACTGCACATTTTCGATCAGGTTGACTCCTAAGAGTAACTTGGCTAGTATTTTTGCCAAATGGAGTCCAACTGTTTCTTAGATGGTGCCAAAGGGCTAGATACTAGTCCAGAACTCTTCACAGGACTTAACAATTCAAATCTGTAATAAGATAACGTGTCAAACAGCTAGTTTACATTTCATCCGAGATAGAACCCAGAAAGGAAAAATAATTAAGAGGAGAAGTCTTAGGACTCATGGAGCATTATGTGGCTGTCAAAAAACTGGGATTCGTACTACAGAATGTCTTTGGAACAATTGACATGTAAACTTTAAAAGGGAAATGAACAGAATTATTAAAACCCCACTGCTTTTTCTGAGCTATTTCTTCTGCTTCCTTGGTGGGGGGTGTAGGTGATGGGCAGCAGAAAGAAATACTGTAAAAATCTGTAGATACTAAACATGTTACACATTTTTGTTTTTTGTAAAAAGAAACCCCAAATTCATTAAATATTAATTGCTTCATCTTGGGTGTATGTGAAGTGGAATTGTCCAGCTAGATATTTATTCCCTATAGTGTTCATACTTAATAGTACTGTATTTTATTGACATCGGACTCAAAAACCAAAATTCTCATTCTTAAACTTTAGAGGGGAAACATTTTAAATCTAAGAGAAGTAAGTTTTGCTTTTCAGTCATTATGCTATTTTGATGAATAATTGAGTCTTTTTTTTTTTTTAAAGAAACACTTGACAAATTTTATCAACTTCTAGTTCTGTAACAATCATCAGATAAATATGATTAGAGTTTCCTTAATTATTTGTTGAGATATTTCCTTTCTAAATATTTTTTTGTTGCAGGTTCTTTTTAAATAGTTTAGCAATGAGATCATTTCATCATTAAAAAAAACCATTTTCTAACGTATGAGATACATGAGCAATATTTTAAGTAGCAATGATTCTTGTTAACTGAGCTCCATTTGTGTATGAGAGACTGGCAAGATCTTTGCACACACTATCTGTAAAATATTACAATTTTCTTCTGTATAAAAGGGCATAATAATAGTATTTACCTCTTTGTGGTGGTGTGCAGAATAAGCAGTTGTTGAATAAAAAAGCACTAAGAACAGTGCTGGCCACAGAGGCACCTGGGTGGCTCAGTGGGTTAAGCATCCAACTCTTGGTTTTGGCTCGGGTCATGATTTCAAGGTCATGATCTCAGGGTCATGAGGTGAAGCCCCACATGAGGCTCTGCCTCAGCGTAGAGTCCTCCCTCTCCTTCCCTCTCCTCCTCCGTACCCCCACCCCACGCAGAAGCACATGCACGCTCTCTCTCACTGGCTCGCTCAAAAATAAATAAACAAACAAACAAACAAACAAACAAACTTAAAAAAAAAAAAAACAGTGCTGACCACATAGTAACCCTGTATGCGTTAGGTATTACATAATATAATACCTAATATATTATATTAATAGAATTGTCCCATGAGGTTAATATTTAAATGTCAAGAAAATTAACACTTAGGAGTTTAAGCCACTGGCTCAATTTCACGAAGTAGAGAAGTCCAAATCTCGACTCCAGAGCCCAGGTTTATAAGTTGCCTCTCCTGCTGCTCTGGTATGCCCCACCCCCATAGCACTCCCCAGTATATACAAGGTAAATACCAGGAGGACCGTGCCGCAGCACACGTGCTCGGTTATGGAGATGCCTATCTTGCTTCCAGAGAAGCACCTCCCTGAATTGTGCCCTGCACGTAGGATTTTTCTTACCATTTTGTATTTACGAGATGCTACTCTTTCTTTAAGTCCTATTTTTATTTTTATTTTATTTTTTTGCTTTCTGGCTCTCCTGCACATTCTCTCTCCTACTCCATCTTTGTCTGCAGGCTCAGAGGAGGAAGGTTATTCTATCCAATCTCAGGAAGGTTGTCCTCTCCCATCTCTCATAGCGAAAACCAAAAGTTTCTCTCCCACAACACCTCGATCATCAGTAGGCATGGTGCTACATTTGCCTCAATTACCCAAAAACCTTCTTTAATTTTAGTTGGCAATTTTTAAGGGTGGTTAGGAATACTTCAGATGACTCTCAAAAGATTAAGATAGGATCCCTTGAGCGAGCATGTGAATTTACATTGGAGAAATGAAATACTGATGCATTTTTGGTAAATACAGTCTTCAGACTCAACCAGTGTGACTGCCGTGAGGAGGAAGGGTTATCCTTCCATGCAACGACTGACAGAAAAGTGTTTTATTTCACTTGCTGTGTCACATGATCTTTGTAAAAATATAACCAGACAGAAAGAAATAAATGTTTTAGGCCAGAATCCACAAACCACGGAAAATTTTCAGGGGGGGAGAGGTGGTGACTACTTGGAGAATTAATTTTCATCTTCGATGGTAGATACACCTACTTATCTAGGTGAAGAGACCCTTCTGCCTCTTTAATTAACAACTTGTAAACATGTAATTACTGGGATAAAAATCAAGAGGAAAAGTCATTTTGCTACTTCCTGCCTTTCAATCAGGAATATAGGCAGAACTTCCGTTACTCTTCCTGTTCTCTCAGCATTAACCTTCATTCTAATGACCCAAAGATAACCTTTCCTGATAATAAAATTTTCCAGCAAGAATTATAATTTCTCCTACTGAGTTGCTGTGGAAATAGGGGCTATTTATTACTGCTGTCTCTAAAGATACTACTCTTACAATGGCTACATTGAATAATTTCATGCTTTAAATGTGCTAAATAATCTATTGGGTTATTGTGTTAAATAATCTACTTATAATTTCTAAGAAATCCAGAAATTCACACTGCTCCGTAATCTTTTTTTCTTGCTTTGAGCCCCAAATTCTTGAGCGAATTCATCAGGTACCTAACACAGCATATCTAACTTGGGAATTTCTGAAGAAGTCAAAACTATTTGTTGAGAATGACTAAATATTTAGTGTAAAGTAAGACATTTGTAGAATGAACTTAGGAATACCTTTTCATGCACACTGAGAAACTGTAGAAGGTTCTAACTCACCTTCCAGGTACTCATCTCTCACTAATAACTTATAGATGAGACCAAATATATTCTTATGTATTTAGAAAATTAAGTCATTTTTCAATGTATCTATGTGTCTTCTTTCTAACCAATTTCTACAACTTTGCTCAACTTAAAAATTTTATGACATTCAGTTCTCCTCTTATGACTCAGAATCTTATGACATGCACATGTTTGAATATGTGATATGTATGATTATGGAGTTTGCGGGTAAATTGGTGCTGATTTCACTTGGCAGAAAACTCCAGATTCAAGTCTCAAGAGATGCTTTTGAGATGTCAAAAATGATCTGGCAGGGAATGGTGTTAATGGCTAGAATTTCTTTGGTCATCTAGAAACTTGTCAATAATTTATGGGAAAATTTTAATTTTCTTTTACATAATTTTCACTGCCTTTTCACTTTGAAAAATATTTTTATAGTATTTTATTTTTGCTTTTGCTGTTGTCTATGTTTTATTTTTCTTCAGTAAGTATGAAGCTAATTCTACTCACAATGTGTGCTAGATAGGTATCTCTCTTTTTAATTCAATTAGGTATTAGGTGTTATGAACTGATGGTTGTGTTCTCCCAAAATTCATATATTGGAAACTTAATTTCCAATATGATGGTATTTGGAGATGAAACCTGGAGGAGGTAATTAGATTCAGATGAAGTTACAAGGACATAGAATCTAGGATGGGATTAGTGCACCTAAAAGATGCAGAGACCGGAGCTTGCTCTCTGTCAGAAGGGTACTGTCTGTACACCAAGAAGATGGGCCTTACCAAGAACTTGACCATGTTGACGTTCTGCTATCAGACAGAACCTCCAGAATTGTGAGAAATCAATGTTTGTTGTTTAACAACCTACCCAGCTCATGACATTTTTGTTACAGCATTTTGAACTGACTCTGATACTGGGATTTATTGTCTGAGTGACCTTTTTTGAGTTGTTTATATCATATACATAGATGAGTGAGGCATGCACTAAGGCCCCATGGAGCCTGTAATGTAGTAGCAGAGGTTGTATATATTCACCACTTGGCTACAGTAAAGCTGAAAATTAAGAGGTAGTATGAGAGCCACAATCCATTAGCCATGTAAAAAAAAAAAAGAAAAAGAAAGAAAGCATATTTCATCTTGGAGGGTTGTTTTATTCTTCAGGAACACAATGGAATTCTTTTAAAAAATTTTAATATTTATAATCAAAATTTCAAAAATGGAGAAACCAGAAGGGACAGTACAGTGAAACCCGTGTGCCCAGTCCTTCATCTTTAACTGTTGTAAGCATTTTTCCATATTTGCTTTAAAAATTTAGAAATTAATAGTGGAAAAACCAGAGTGTGCATTTCAGTTAAACTTTCTAAGGTAAGGCACTAGGATAAAGTCATTCAGAGGTTGCTTAGAGATAAGACAAGAGGATACGGGACAAGAAGGAAACCAAGGTTATCATAGAGCTGATATTTGGATTATACGAACACCAAACTCAAGGACATGTTTATGAACAGCATGGTGGGGACAGAAGGGATTGAACTTTTTGCATCAAGCATTATGCTGCATGCTTTCATCTCTATTGTGTATTTCATACATTTTTTTTTTCTATAGGTATTAGAAATCTCTTTAGATTTGTTATTTGGAAATTCTAGCATGTTAAGTTGAACAGCTTTTAGGGTAAAAAGAATGAAATCATGGAGGTTGGTTTAGGAGGTGAGGTTTGATAACCATGTGAGTGCTAATGAAGCTGAGCACAGGGCATGGTGAAGGAAAAGAAGTTGCAGACACATTTTTGGGTTAACTTTCAAGGAAGTGGCAACTGGGTTGGAATGGATCATGAAGGGGGAAGGGAAGAGGCAAGATGAAGAGAATGGATAAGCTAGTATTTACTGAATACTCACTCTGTAAAGTATGGTGCTTAGTATTTTAGTTAAATTATTGCATATAATGCTTGTTAATTTCAAGGTCAAAGGCCATTGGTTTTCCTGCTTGTAAAAATAGGAAGTTGAGGCAAAGAGGAGTTAGAACATTTATATTAATAAACAGAACTTCCAAGCAGAAGGCTCTTGCAAGTTCAGTCCTGTTAGATGTTATAATCCCTCATTTGTCTACCTTACCTCCCTAAAAATGCATTTAACAGTAAAAGATTATGAGTCTTAGTGAAAGAAAAAAGGATAGTACTACTAATAATGATAAGAGGAAAAACTAGTCATGGGGAATGATAATGACTTTGGTTTGCACTGTAGCAGAAAACTCTGGTTGTCATACCCATTCTCCTTTTCTTCCATGATAAATTACCGTCCAATTTTTAACTGGTACCCAGCTGTCTGGAATGAAGAATACATTTTCCAGTTTCTCTTACAAACAGGTGCTGATGTGTGACCAAAGTCTGGCCGGTAGAAAGTAGGTGAAATGTTAAGTTCAGTGTCCGGGGAATGTCATTAAGGAACAAAGTTACGCTCTACCTCTGTACCTTCTCCTTGATAGAGGGAAGGTGGAGGCCACGGCTTCAACAGCAGTTCTGAAAGATTTATCTTTTGGGCCATGAGACCAGAAACCACAGCAGAGAATAGTAAGAGAAGTGGCTTGGATCCCTTCCACCGTGAAGTGAAAGAAAGAATAAACTTGTTTAAATTATGATTACTCTAGAATTTCTGCCATGGGAAGCATAAACTTATCCTACCAGAAACTAATATACTGATTTTGATTCCTATTACTTCCTCATTCCTTTTCCTATTATATATATAAGTAATAAATACCTTCGATGCATAAATACCTATACTTCTATTTACATGTTATTCACTATCTTAAATATGTTGAATGATTATTTTTAGACATATGATTATTGTTAATATTCTTTCCTTCTATGAAAAGTATTTTGTATACTTGAACTTAGATATCCGGTATAATTTAGAATTGAATTCATCTATGTCATATGCTAACTGTCTGTCCATGGAAAACTCCTCAGTGTCTCTGAAAATCATTTTTCTCACCTCTAAAATAAAGACAAGAGTATCTGCCTGCCTTAAGCATTGCTGTGTAGAGTAAATGAAAAAATATATAGAAAATACTCAGTAAATTTTAGTTCTCCTCTAGCTCATGACTCGTGCCTGGCACACAAAATGTGGTAATTGTTGCGTGAATTCCAGTTTGACAAGTTGAAGCCCCAAAATAAATGTAGTTCAAGTATTAAACTCAAGACCATATTGTGAAAACTCTGGACGAGAGGCTAAAGAGTTCTCACAATTTTTTTTTCTGAGAGTTGGCTGTAACTTAATGCCTTATGTAATTTTTTATTTAAATTTTTATGAATGAAAAGACTCCATGGAGAAGTAAGCCCCTGGGTGAAGGACTTAAATTTGTATGCAGATACCTCAAAATTTACAGGGTATATACTCTTGGATAGTACAAAAGTAACACAAACCTTCGACTTTCATAACATACAATATCTCAATTCTGATTCTTAGTTGACTCCCATGGACTACTCACATAAATTGTAATACTGTATCCCATTTAAAAGGTAGTAAACATTTTGAGCTAAAGATGCCCATACTAGAATTATTTAGGTAATTATCATCAAATAAATAACACTACTAATAAATGCATAATGATAAGAATAGTTGGGAAATCTTCAAAAGAAAAATGTTTCTGGAATCAGTAATGAGTTGTATAGGAAACATCATCTCTGGCTATCAAATGACCATATTTGATTTCCAGGAAAACTGTGGGAACTTTAAGGACATACATGTTTCTTTAGAATGAACATCTAAGCATCTATCTAGTTCTTGTAGGGCTCTGGATTGTTTCAAGTTATCTCCCTAAATAATATGTAATGTATAATAAATAAATAAATAAATAAATAACATACAATAAATAATTGAAAAAGGACCTATAGAGTCTGCATGTGGGAAACAGTTTTGGTAGGGGACGAGGAAGAGCTTAAAAAGGGAGATGATTTATTAAGGAAAGTCACTTTAGTGGCAGGAACACAAGCTTCTTTTGTCATCTTGGAAGATGCAGTTAGGATAAACATTGCTTTAAGTTACTTTAATTACTGCAGTATGTTCCTTTGAATGTGTCACTGAACCCTTGGGGGGCTAGGTCATGCTCAGCATTTTGTTTAGGTTGCATGGAAAGGTTGTTTTTTTTTTTTTAAATTTCCTAATAGAAGTGGGTTTTAACTATATGTAAAGAAATATTGAAACTGGTGGACCCTTTGACTCAAATATACATCAGAAACAATATGGAGCATTCATTCCAGGGGACATGCATTGTTGATGTATTACATGCTGGAACTTTGGAGCTAGGCAGAAAAAATGAATTTTTGGTAACTAACCTCAAACTGCTACATCTGCATTTTGTATGTGTTCCTTGTATCCTGTAAGAGAGGAAAAGTAAAAGGATTTACAATAAATTAGGAAAACACACGGATGATTATAGATAAAGCTATCATTCTTACTCTAAGCTGGCCATGTACTCTCCTCTAGGTAGAAATCAAGTCTCATTTATTCTTAGAAATAGAACTTAGGATATGGATATACTCCACAATTATTTGTCAAATGAATAAAAGTGTAGATGGTGAATTCAAATGACCATCCCACACTATGCTAAAATATCTAAAATTCAGTTTTATATATATATGAATATAAACTATGAGTGAGAGTTGATATATCTATAAATGACATATATATACAAATGTAAAACTATGTGTAAAATATGTGTTTATGTGTGCACATATAGGTAAGATAATGAGATTGATAATAGTAATGATATCTGATTAATATATATTAAACTTCCATTATATTCTAGACACAGTACTAGGTGATGCCATTTTCTTTCTTTCTTTTTTTTTTTTTAAGATTTTATTTGTTTATTTGACAGAGAGAGACACAGAGAGAGGGAACACAAGCAGGGGGAGTGGGAAAGGGAGAAGCAGGCTTCCTGCCGAGCAGGGAGCCCGATGTGGGGCTCAATCCCAGGACTCTGGGATCATGACCTGAGCCAAAGGCAGCCGCTTAACAGCTGAGCCGCCCAGGTGCCCACAGGTGCTCCCATTTTCTGCTTAATCATCACATGAGTCCATAAATTAAAAATTTCCACAAACAATGTACCATTAGGAAAATGAATGTGAATGCCACATTGTTAGTGGCAGGGCAAAATTTCAGTGCATATATATTTGCCCAAAGAGACTACACTTTTAACCAGTATGTATATATCTATAAAGATGTCCATAAGATCAAATGAACAACTATATTTCACTTTCTTTTTTCATGAACTTATAACAAAAGGTTTGAAAATGTTTCACTTCTGTATGCAGCCACATATACATGCACAGAATAAAGAAAATGATGTGTCAGTCTCACTAACCCAGTTATATCATTTCCTTGCTTTTAATATGTTGCTCTAAAGGAGGTAGGGTCTACACCAATGAAGCTGGTTCATTGTAATGTGTTCAGAGTGAATTATAATATAACTTGCTTTTGAATAAAGCAGGAATCTGATTCCTAGTGGTGTTCTATTACCAACACCTCTTTGAAGTATTGCATAGAACATAAATGTATCATTATATGGAATATGAAATCAGAATTATTTTGGCCTCTGTTCCTTTCGTTAGTTTAAAGTCATAAGATTTGACCTCCAGTTAAGTCCTTAGTCCGTGAAACTCTTAGCAGGTTTCTCAGCTCATAGCCTGGACATCCTCCAGAGTTCTCTCATGTTCTGGACTCTACTCAAAACTGGCAGCCTCCTGAGTCACCTGATAAATGAGCTGAAGCAGTGTTCTCAAATGTCATGTATGCTGCTTCCAAATCCAGACAGGCGAACCAAACCGTGTGCCTCTTTCTTAGACGTAGCAAGTGCAAGGCCAGAGGGTCTAAAGGGTCTGCCCTTTACGTTAAGGGGGATATCCTAAAAATCAACATATCACCACACTTCTAAGACCCTCTCTGATGAGCCCATGAATCTCTGTGGGCTTATCTTGGACCCTCTAGGTCCAATGTATCTAACTAGGCCACACAGAGTACTTGGACTTTATACACCAGTTCCAATTTCCGTGATGCTATAGTCACTCTCTATGAAATCATTGACTTTCTGCCACATACAAAGAAGACCAAGCATCCTGTGTACTCTCTTATGATAGAGACAGCAAACAATTCAACATGACTTTGGACCATGATTGTAAAACCTTATGGTTGCCCTTCTTGCATAAAGGCAAGACGATGATATAATTATCTTTATTGATAGGATTGAAAAATATCTGTTTGCCAGATGAACAGATCCATAGCAAAGCCAGCTGTTGTGTTGGTATATTCAAGTAAGAAGAACACATCTACCTTGCAGCAGCAGTTGAAGCCACTTGGTGAAGTTGATATTCCATTGCCGTCTGTATAGTTTTTCCAAGAGCCGTTCAAAAGAAGTTAATGGAAATGTAATGGAAACTACCACACCTATATCCTTAAATCTTTAAGGATGGCACAACACCTTGCAATTCTATCTAGAATATGGTATTGTTTCTGAAGTTTCAAGAGTGAGAAGTTTCAGGGGCTTTCATTTGGTCCTTTTTATGCTACTTGAATGGCTCTTACTGTCAGGTCAAGGGTCAGTATTAGGGTTTTCCAGCTACAAAATGTATGAATCCCAATGAGACGGTTGGGAATTAAGGAAATAACCACAGAATGGGTCTTTGGTTTAGGTCTTAGACTCTTTCTGTTACATAGTCTGTTTTACCCCACAGTTTAACTGAGAAGTCAAGCTTACTTTTATGTCTCTGATATCAGTGTTAGGTTTTATACATATTTATTTCTTGAAGAGAGGAGTATCAAATAATTGGTGGACATATTTAACCTGGCTATAATGTGTGATGGTAGAAAGTCCATGTTAACCACGTACTTTTCTTTTGCTTCAGGAAATACCCCAAAGATAGTCTTTAATGGATACTCCATTTATTCTGTTTGGTGTTCTGTTTCTCTTAGAATTGATGGGAACAACAAAAACAAAATGACTTTCTGACCCTGACTATCTTTAACATTTTTTGGCTGGATATTGCATTTTTTTCTATGTTTAGGATAGATTGTTTCCACTGAATCATCAGATTATTTGAAGTGGAAATAATCTATCCTAAACATAGATAGATTATTAACTAGGTCAGTGTTTTTAAAAGCTGGCTGCGGAAATGTTTGTTGTTGTTGTTGTTGTTTTTGTTGTTTTAATTGTTGAAGTTTTTTTGGGGGGGTGCAGTATCTCTGCTACACATTTAGCCAAGTAAATGGAATTTCTTTTTTTAATTTCTTTTTTTATTGTTAATCACCACACAGTACATCATTAGCGTTTGATGTAGCGTTCAATGATTCATTATTTACATAGAACACCCAGTGCTCATTACAACATGTGCCCTCCTTTAATACCCATCACCCGGTTACCCTGTCCTCCCACCCCCACAGACACTTCTCCAAAGAAGACATACAGGTGGCTCACAGACACATGAAAAAATGTTCAGCATCATTACCCATTAGGGAAATTCAAATCAAAACCACACTGAGATACCACCTTACCAGTTAGAATGACAAAAAGTAACAAGGCAGGAAATCACAAATATTGGCGAGGATTGTGGAGAAAGGGGAACCCTCTTACACTGTTGGTAGGAATGCAAGCTGGTGCAGCCACTTTGGAAAACAGTATGGAGGTTCCTCAAAAAGTTAAAAAATAGAGCTACCATATGACCCAGCAATTGCACTGCTGGGTAAATGAAATTTCTAAGCAGTAGGTCCTGTCATCTGAATTTTTAACAAACACCACAGCTAAATTTTGCTCTATTGGTTTAAAAACTGCTGAAGACAATTTTCTCTTTGTCTTAAATCATCTTTCAAAGTTCTGTTTTGATTTTATTTTCCTGGTTCACTAATGGTCACAAGATACAATTTGAGATGACAGTCTACAGCATCATAATTTACATTTCAATTAATTACTCTTATCATTATGTGATTGTGGTCTCTCTAAGACTCTGTGGCCTTCACACAGTAAAATCATCAATTCCCGACATCGGTTATTTTATATAATGGAGTTCTTTCCAAATTTCTTTCTTAGAATCTAAGTTCCTATGGGAAAAGAGATAAATGTTACTGAGAGTGTGGATTATATTCTGTGATTTTTAAGTTATGGTTCTTTAGCCCTAGGCTTTCCTTTCTGTGCACACTTTAAAATATTACAGAGAGTGGTCACAGAATTATTTGAAGTTCAAAAATGAGTCTCTTGATACACAAAGGATCATTTTATATTAATGTAAAAGTTTTGGGGGGTTTTTTGTTTGTTTTGTTTTGTTTTTAATACTAGCATAGAAACTGAAAAACAGAGATAATGCCTCATGTGTTCTGTTAGTCTGACCTAAATACAGTCACATTACTCGTATCATTCAGTTGATGTCATTCAGTACCATTCAGGCCTCTTGTTTTTATCCTTTTTTTTTTATTTGTTGGTTTAATTTTAATATTTGAAAATGCTTTACAAAGTAGACAATATAGAACCTCTAAAAAGAAAATTCATAACCTATGTCCCTTTTCGGCCTACCCCCACTCCCATTTCTCTGAAGTAACCTCTTAATTTTTTCTAGTTTCAGTCTTGTAGTAGTTCACACCCCATGTATGTATGCATAGTTAGCACAATGTAGTGGCTTAAAGTGTGGAACTAAAAGTACTGGCTTCAAATCCTGGCTCACCACTTACGAGCTGGGTCACCTTGGGCTTAAGTTTCTATGCCTCCATTTTGTCATCTATAAAATGAAGATGAGAATATCAAGTTTGTAAGTCCTAATACCTTAAAGTATTTTATTTTATTTTTTTTTAAAGATTTTATTTATTTATTTGACAGACAGAGATCACAGGTAGGCAGAGAGGCAGGCAAAGAGAGAGGAAGGGAATCAGGCTCCCTGCTGAGCAGAGAGCCTGATGCAGGGCTCCATCCCAGGACCCCCGGATCATGACCTGAGCTGAGGGCAGAGGCTTTAACCCACTGAGCCACCCAGGCACCCCAACCTTAGAATACTGTTTGGCATGTAGAATACTAGCTGTTCTTAGTACCTCCAAATCTCTAAATACTAAATAGTTAATAACTATATTGCTACTTTTTTAAGATATCAGTTTAAAATATTTTCTACTGATGGGATGAAAATTTAACTCACATAGACCAGGTTATCTGTCTGCTTCACTATAGTCATTTCTGTATCTATTTTAGGCCATGTTACTTGTTTTACTTCATATTTCAGTAATTTCCAGTCCCTTTACCCTTTTCCAGAAATGTGTTGGAATCTCCTGTATACTGAAAGTTCTCCTCCCAGTCATTTTATTAGAGTTATATATTTATTAGGTGTTTACTACTATTTGAGTGGGGTTTGAGAAGGAGATAAATAATATGGATGATAAATAATAAGGAGATAAATAATAATAAGATTAGATGATCTCTTGAGTTTAAAAAACATGAATTTTCATTAAAAATCATAAGTGAGATAAAGAAGGCAAAATGATATGTACTTGTATGTGAACAGGGAAGATAGAGAATTCTTTGAAAATTACTTTCAGTTATCTAATATTTTTGATACTTAATCTCCCATCTATAAAATAAAGTACTTGAACATATTGACTTCTGAGTTCCTTCCAACTTGAACTTTTTATCATTATATTAGGTTTTTTTTTTCCTTACAAATCTCTATCCTCCTCCTCACTGAACTCTGCTAGCCTAGTCAGTATCAGTGAAACATAATCTACACATACTGCCCTCTTCCTTTATATCCTCTGTTCACATCTACACACGAAATTTGAAAGATAACACAGAAACATTCTGCCACCTTTCATCAATAATCAACTTCTTTCAAGATTAGTAATTAAAAGGAAATACTTTGTAAGCTTTTATCTTCATTGTTGTTGAAGAATTAAGCTCAGAAATGGCCATTGTAGTTAATGTATTTGGGAAATATTTAGTTACATATTTGGGGAATATATCTATTAATGGCTTCTGCATCTTTTGACCTTATAAAGCTGGTAGAATATTACCGTCCTCAGGAAAGCTTACTCATTGATGAAGGTTGAGTTAAATGACCCTTCAGAGGCATCCATCCCGGATTCATCATGATTTTTTGTGTTTTCTTCACATCCATCCAATATCAAGTTAATTCATCAGGAACTGTGCTTTACTTCTTATATGTATGTATAAAAAGTTGACCCTTGGGGGTACCTGGATGGCTCAGTTGGTAAGCAGCTGCCTTTGCTCAAGCCATGATCCCAGGGTCCTGGGATTGAGCCCCATGTCGGGCTCTCTGCTCAGTGGGGCTTGCTTGTCCCTCTCCCTCTGCCTGCTGCTCCCTCTGCTTGGCCTCTCTCTCTCTCTTTCTCTGTCAAGTGAATAAATAAAATCTTTAAAAAAATCAAGTTGACCCTTGAAAACACAGGACTGAGGGCACAAAACCCCTGTTCAAACAAAAATCTGTGTATACCTTTTGGCTCCTCAAGAATTTACTAAGAGCCGACTGTTGATCAGAAGACTTACCAATAACAAAAATAATTGACTTATAGTTTGCATGTTATATGTATTATATACTATATTCTTACAATAAAGTAAGCTAAAGAAAAGATGTTATTAAAAAAATCATAAGGAAAACACACTTACTATTATACTGTACTGTGTTTTTCCAAAAAATCCACATATAGGTGGACCCACATGTATGTTCAAACCCATATTGTTTAAGGGTCAACTGTTGTATATATGTATGTGTATTACTATGTGTATTACTATGTATATATGTATGTGTATTACTATGTTTTACTATGTGTGCCTTTTCTCAGCATTTTCGCTGATACTACCCTCTGTTGGGTCACCCCTATACATCTCTGGTCTCCTACACTAATCTCCTAACTAATCCCTTTGCTCCCAATCTTTCCTCTACATTTGCTTATTTTAAAGATCTTATTTGTTTCTTTGTTTATTTATTTATTTATTTATTTATTTGACAGAGAGAGAGAGAGAGAGGGGGAGAGAGACAGCGAGAGAGGGAACACAAGCAGCGGGAGGGGGAGTGGGAGAGGGAGAAGCAGGCTTTTCACCCTGGGCAGGGAGCCTGATGCAGCCTCTGACCTGAGTGCAAGACAGATGCTTAACAGCTGAGCCACCCAGAGGTCCCTACATTTCCGTATTTTGAAAGGCTTCACAACACAATCAAAACTCCTACCATGACCTATAAACGTTTCTTAATCTGACCTGGCCTCCTCCTACCTTCTCATTACTCTGTTCCCACAATAATGGCTTTGTTGTTTCTCTAATACACCCAAAGCTTTCCATCCTTTGGACTTTAGGCTTGTGGTAGCCCTGCCTAGAATGGTCTCCCTGCTTTTTCTGAGGCTGATCTACTTTATATTCGGTTCTTTGCTTCATTGAATTACCTCAGAGAAGCCTTCCAGAAGAACCATGCTCTTCCCTCACCCCTCCAACATTCTGTTCCCTTTATCCTAACTTATTATCCTCATAGCACTTATCATTTTGTACTGTCACCTGGAATTATTTATATTTATGGATATATGTTTATTTATATTTTACTTCTGTCGCTGTCTCTGTCTTTGTCTCTTTCTCTTTCTCCTTCCCCCACCCAAAGAAGGTAAGGCGGAGGTTTTGCCTGCTCCCTTTTCTGCTGTACTGCTCTTTACAGCACCTAGGATAGTGCCTAAAAAATACTAGGCACTTAAAATATTTTAATATTGAATTCTAATTGCCTGTTTAATTACTTATAATTCCGAGTAGTCTGGAAGCAATTGCAGAGCAGGAACCATGTCTGCTTTACCATTTGATTCCTAATACAAACTAGAGTTCTTTTAATGGTCTTAGAAGAGAGAGGGAATAAAAGTTCTGAATTCAACAATGAGTCTTATCTAGAAACTACTTTTTGTGACTTTTATATGAAACGTTCTAAAAATTTACTTATTGGCTTCATGGCATTTCTAGGCTGATGGGCACTTTGAATAACTTTTGAAAAATGACAGTCAACTTTTAAAATTGAAAATCCATCCAAATTTTTTTATGATGATGACTTTGCAAGTATTTGTGGTTTTCTATCTCTTACATACAAACATCTTGAATTTATCAATGTCCTCCACTACAATTAGACACACTGTATTAGAAATGAGGACATTTTCAATAAGCCTAGGAATTCAGGCAAATCACTGAATCCTAAGGAACCCCATTTGCTTCATTTGTAAGCTGAAAAGAATGGTATACAGGATCTCCAAAATGCTGTTTTTCTTGTCATACGACATGTTTTATGTCATAATGATATTGCGTTCCATAAAAGAGTAGTGAGTCATCATTAATCATACAGTCACACGTTAGTACCGCTTGGAGATGGGTTTAGTTCTGCATGACTCTTTCAGGAACATTGTTTCAGCGTTTGGGTAGTGGTTAACTAGTGGATTATGCTTTCATGAGCTGAGTACACTAGCATTTGTTCTGCTGTCTGTATGGATAACATAAACAGAGCCTCTTCAGTTCAGTTAGGCAAAGTTGCTGAACCTTGACTTTATTTGCCTGTTGGATTATCATGTCTTATTAAGGCAGATGACTTTGAATTAAAAAAAAAAAAACTCTAAAAAAATTCTAAAAACCTGTTCAATGCTTTATAGTATTGCTTCACAATGTTTGTAGGTAAAATGAATCTATTCTTTATATTAACAAATCATATGTTCAGTGATGGTTGTCACTGAAATATATTCTCTTATTTACTGTAAACGTATTCTTTATTCTAATCATTCTGTTTACTTCTCTAAATACCACTATTTTGCTAATCATTTTTTTAGTTCATTCTCTTGAGCTGCTCTAAAGTTCTTCAAATTTTATTTAATATAGAACCCAAACTACAAAGGCCAGACAATGAATATGATTAATAGAGGCCATAAAGGTGTTCCTTTATAAGGTGTTAATTTTCTGCTCACTAACGTTTCAATATCATCCTAATCATCCTAATTTTTTTAGAAATAACTAAATTTGTGGGGCACCTGGGTAGATCAGTTGGTTAAGAAAATGCCTTCAGCTCAGGTCATGATCCTCCAGGGTCCTGGGTTCAAGCCCTGCATTGGCCTCCCTGCTCAGCAGGGAGTCTGCTTCCCCCTCTCTCTCTCTGCTCTTCCCTTGCTCAAACTCTCCCTCTCTCTCTCAAATAAATAAATAAAATCCTTTAAAAAAAAAAAAGAAAGAAAGAACTAAATTGGTGATATAAGTCAATTTGAGCTCTACCAGGAGCTTATTAGTAAGCAGAAATAGATGTTAGGCTACAACTAATGATTGGGGGAATGTACTTTGCTTTAAACAAATAAAGAAGGAAAAAAAAAGTCCATGCCACCATTATTCAGTCCTTTATATAAAGTGTTTTGGTTTTATAAAGTCACCTTTTAAGTGAAAAATGTTCCCATTTTACATTTAGTAATAGAATTCAAATGTTAGGAAGAGTAGGTATTTAGGAGTAGTCTCAAAGGTTTTGAGTAGAAGACCGGCATTGTGCTCGACTGGTTTCAAGATAAGACTAAATCAAGAGCAAAATAATAGAAAAGGCTAGAGAAATTGTAGATCAGAATTAGTGTTCTCTGTAGGTAGAAAGTAAAATATGAAAGTGAAATCCTGGCAGATTAGCTTACACTGTCAAAAATGTAGGGACAGAATAGCATAAAACTCAAGAAAAGAGTAAAATTCAAGAAAGGGTAAAGGAAGGGGGTAGATCTTAGAAACATGAAGTTGAGGAGTTGGGACCCCATCATAGCTAACAGTCATTGAGATCTTAACCACTTCGCCCAATATACTGCAGTGAAGATGGAGGAAATTTTCTTTTTCGGACTTTTAGAGTCCTACCCACCAACCCTCTACTAAAGTCACTTCTCCTCTTTCCTTTCTGTGATACCAAGCATAATCTCTTCAATGAGCTGGAACACTTAAAAAAGTCCTAGCGTGCAGTTAACTTCAAATGACTTCTTTTTGATGCTCTGCAGGAATATTTATGGTAAGAGCATTCAGATGGCATAACAGCGTTCTTAGAAATAAGGGAAGGGAAAATGGAGATCAGTCACATAGATGTAACTCAATAATTTATCTAGTTACTTCCACCCACCAGTGAGTTCTTATGTCCTCTCAAACAACACTTGTTTCCCATTCCTGTTTGACCACATACGATCACCATAGTCACCATCTCTACTACCACCAGAAAGCTGAAACATGTGCATGTTATCCCAGGTGGAGATGTTATCCTGGAACAGTGTGACATGTACACAAAGAAGTTCCATCAACAACTCAAGAATTAGATTGGTGAGCTTGAGCACCAGGGTAATGTTTGACAACCCCTTTCAGGAGTTTACCTTTTTTTTTTTTTTTTTTTTCTCTTAAGATTATTTATTTGAGAAAGTATAGGAGAGAGAACACTAGGTGGGGTGGGAGGGCAGAGGGAGAGGGAGAAACAGACTCCCTGCTGAGCAGGGAGCCAGACAAGGGGCTCAGTCCCAGGACCCTGGGATCATGACCTGAGCTGAAGGCAAATGATTAACCAACTGAGCCATCCAGGTGCACCAGGAGCTCACTTTTCTTAATCTTCCTCCTAAGTAGCTCTACCCCACCCAGGCCGATAGTCTCAGGGAGACTCTAGGGCCCCACATATCCTCAAGGAGATGTGTCCGAAATATGAGCAAGGCTAACCTAAAGGCAGCTATATGAAGTTTCTACTTGTTACTGCTAATTATAGCAAGCCACTGAATCCTACTCTCCAGCAATACCATGTCAGCTTCCTCATCATTCCTTTCTTTTCACCACATCTATATCAAGACCCCCTGATTTTTTCCCAGATTAAGCCAGTTGGTCATCTTTATCTCACCCATACGAGGTCCATGCTTTCTAGCTCAGAGAATGGGAAATTACGGAGCATAATTCCTTACAAGACTAGAGTGGCCTCACCCTGTAGCGTACCTGAAAATTCCAATGGCTCAAACTAAGCATGAAGAGTCATGTGCTTGGGGAAATGCTAGCAGTTGCTCCTGGGGTATTTCCTCTTTGCCTGGGACAGTGCCCTCCTTCACTGCAGCCTTTCTCAACCCGATTCCTCATCTGATTCACAGAACGAGTCTCCCATGCATAGTGCATTAAAAAATGCCATTCCAGAGGCATAGGAGAGAAGTTACTTTATTGCCCACAATAGACAACTGAGAGCATTAGGGCCTGATTTTTTATCCACGACCTCCAGGAAAGAAAGACTGTAAGGGATCTGGTTTCTTCTTTCTTTATTTCCTTTCTCTCCTCTTCTTCTCCTTCTTCTCCTCCTCCTTCTTTTCTTTTTCTTTTTCTCTTTCTTTCTTTCTTTCCTTCCTTCCTTCCTTCCTTCTCTATGGCCCCTGCAGGGTATCTGGGTATGTTGGGGTGGGGGATAGATGGGGAAGGGTTAGAATCAGAACTTTTAGGAAAAACAGCTTAAGGAGAACGACTTTCTATTGATGATAAAGCCTTAGGCTGACCTGTGATATGTGTAGTCTATACCTGTGTTCTCAAGAGAGGGTGGCTGGGTTGATCTGGCCCATAGGAGGCTCTCAATTAATTGTTGAATGAGTTATTTTCCTTATTTCCTGTAGCTTCAATCTCTGCCCTTTCTACTGACTACTTCCCAACAGCAGTTCATCATGCTTCATCTCTCCATCCCTCCATTTCTGCTCCTTAAATCCATAGGTTCTTCTCTACCACCTTATCTCCCTTTGGCAGCCAAATTTCCTTGTGCTTACCCCACTTCTCCCAATGTTCATCCCTCTCCAGTCTGTCTTCTACCCACAGAAGTATCTCCGGTCAAGGTTAGCCATAGCCCGACCTGCTAATTTCACATTGCTCAATTCTTACTGTACTTGTTCTCTCCCACTGTTGAGAAATACTCTTCCATCAGCCTGTGTGACTTCAGACTTCCATTTTGGTTTTTTTTTTTTTCTTCCTCCCCCAGAGGATGCTCATCTCAGTCTCCTCTGCAGGGTCCCTCTTTCTCTGCCGAGACATTAAATGTAGTGGCTATTAATATACCCCAGGGCTCTAGCCTTTAACATCCTCTCTTCATTTTTCCTGGGTCATCTCACCTCCTTTGGCTTCAGTTACTAATTATACTCCGTTGCTTCCCAGTCTACCTATAACCCAAACATATCTCCTAAACCCAGAGGGATATTTTCTAGTACATATCAGATGTCTGTATAGCCCACAGGCAGCCCAGACTCAAAATCTCCAAAGCCAAACTTACCATTTCTCCTCAAAACCCACTATTTCTTTTTTTCTTTTTCTTTTGTTTTTTGTTTTGTTTTATTGTGTTTTGTTTTGTTGCTGTTGTTGTTATTGTTCTTTTACCTTTGGACTCTTTTCACCCATTTCTCCCCCTTCCAGCAGCCGCCAGTCTTTTCTTTGTATCTATGAGCTTTTGTTTTTAAGATTTCACATATAAGAGAGATCTAGTGGTATTTGTCCTTCTCTGTCTGATTTCACTTAGCATAATGTCCTTGTTGCAAATGACAAGATTTCATCCTTTTTTTATGGCTGAATAATATCCCATTGTGTGTCTGTGTATACTGTCGTATACACTATATATAAATTGTAGTATATACATTTATACATACATACTGTATATATATAATATGTACTATAATATATCTTTATATAACAACTTCTTTATCTGTTCATCAACCAGTGGTCACTGAGGTTCCTTCCATATCTTCACTATTAGAAATAGCTGCAGTGAACATGCAAGTGTATATATCTTTTTAAGTTAATGTTTTTGTTTTATTCAGATAAATAACCCTAAGTGGAATTGCTAGATCATATGGTAGTTTTATTTTTAATTTTAAATTTAATTTTTTATTTCAAATTTTTGAGGGACCTCCATGTGTCCCTCCATGTGTTTCCATAGTGGATGCTCCACTTTGTATTCCAAGAGTGCACAAGGCTTCCCTTTTTCCCATTCCTGCCAAAACTTCTTATTTCTCGTCTTTTTGATAACAGTCATTCTAATAGGTGTGTTTTTGTTAAAGACTTTATTTATTTATTTAAAAAATTTTTAAAAGATTTTATTTGTTTATTTGACAGAGAGACACAGCGAGAGAGGGAACACAAGCAGGGGGAGTGGGAGAGGGAGAAGCAGGCTTCCTGCTGAGCAGTGAGCCCAATGTGGGGCTTGATCCTAGGACCCTGGAATCATGACCTGAGCCAAAAGCAGATGCTTAACGACTGAGCCACCCAGGCCCCCCAAGATTTTATTTAATTTTCAAAGTAATTTTTACACCCAATCTGGGGCTCAGACAACCCTGAGAACAAGAATCACATGCTCCACTAACTGAACCAGCCAGCTGCCCCCTAACAGGTGTGGTTTTGATTCATTTCTCATTGTGGTTTTGAATTGCATTTCCTTGATGATTAATGATGTTGAGCATCTTTTCACGTATCTGTTTACCATGTATATGTCTTCTTTAGGAAATCGTCTATTCGGTTCCTCTGTCCTTTTTTGAATTGGATTGTTTGGGAATTTTTTGCTATTGAGTTGTATGAGTTCTTTATATATTATGGATATTATCTCCTTATCAGATATATGATTTGCAAATGTTTTCTCCCATTGAGTAGCTTACCTTGTCATTTTGTTGATGGTTTCCTTTGCTGTGCAGAATCTTTGTAGTTTGGTATAGTCTCACTTGGTTTTTTTGCTTTTGTTGTTTGTGCCTTTGATATCAGATTCAAGAACCCATTGCCAGGACTGATGTCAAGGAACCTATGTTTTCTTCTTAGAGTTTTATGGTTTCAGGTCTTATGTTCAAATCTTAAGTCCATTTTGGGTTAATGTTTTGTGTCTAGGACAAGATAGATGTCAAGTTTCATTCTTTCGCATGTGGCTGTCCATTTTTTTCCAACGCAATTTATTGAGATACTGTCCTTTTCTCATTGTATATTCTTGACTCCTCTGTTGTAAATTAATTGGCCATGTATGTGTGAGTTTATTTATGGGCTCTTCATTCTGTTTCATTGATCTGTGTGTCTGTTTCAATGCCAATACTATACTGTTTTAATTACTACAGCTTTGTTGTAGAGTTTGAAGAGAGAGAGCAAGATGCCTCCAGCTTTGTTCTTCTTTCTTAATACATCCTTTGTTGTTTGGAGATTTTTGTTATTGCATTCAACTTTTAAGATTATTTGTTGTGTGTTTTTGAAAAATGCCACTGGATTTTGATAGGGATTGTATGGGCATATTAACAATATTGACTCTTCTAATCCATAAGCACACAATATCTCTCTACTCATTTGTGTCTTTTTCAATTTCTTTCATAATTGTCTTTTCAATATGCAAACCTTGACCTCCATGGTAAAATCTATTCCTAGGTATTTTGTTCTTTTTGATGCAATTATAAATGGGATTGTTTTCTTAATATTACCCTTCCAGTATTTTGTTATTAGTCTTTGCAACAGATTTTTGCATGTCGATTGCATATCCTGCAACTTTACTGGATTTACTTATTCGAACAGATTTGCGATGGAGTTTTTAGGGTTTTCTTTGTGTAATATCCTGTCATCTGAAAATAGTGACAGTTTTACTTCTTCCCCCCTTCCCTACTCATACACTTAAACTTCAAAAAGTTTACAGATTTTTGGGTCTGGGAGGCCTCAAGTTTCAGACATTAGGTAACTCAAGAAAACCTGACTGCAGACTGGGTATATAGTGACATTTTATCTTCTGTATGCCTATTTCCCTTCTTAGGGCTATGACCTCAGCTCTGTAGATCTTTCTGCTGGCGTTTCTTAGTTCCCTTCATCTCCTCACACAGCCCTTCCTAACCACTTTCCTTTGCCATCAATACCTGAGCTGAGGTTATATTCTGTCAGTCCCTTACCTTGTTTTGAATTAAGCAGCACAGTGATAATACATGGGTCTATCTATGAAATTAAAAGAGCCCATTCTGCAATTAAAACCAAGCCTTAAAATACTTATAACCTTAAAGCACATGAATAAGATTTGCCTATTTTAAATATTAAGCAGTATACACGTAAGTTTTCATAAATATTATTTTTTTAAGATTTATTTACTTATTTCAGAGAGCACGAGTCAGAGGGGTGGGGGAAGAGAGACTCTTAAGCAGACTCCATGCTGATCGCAGAGCCCAGGGTGGGGTTCCATCTCATGAGCCTGAGATCAAGACCCGAGCTGAAACCAAGAGTTGGACACTCAACTGACTGTGCCACCCAGGTACCCCTAAATGTAAGGTTTCAGAAGAGGGTACCAATGGAAATGGCACAACAGCTTTGATGGGAGAAGAGAGAGGCCAAATCGAGAATAATTTCTCAAGAATGGGAAGCCAAGGAATCAAACTAAAACTTCGACTTCAAATTTTTGCCTAAAATGAGCCTTCAGAGTCTCTCTTGCAAGGGTTCCCATCTAGATGTACACAGCTCTCCTGAGTTCCTGCTGGTCACCAGACTTTGTTTTGGACCACTGGACCATTCTGCAGCAAATGATAAAACTACCAGATTAGCAAGGCAATATTATTATTTCCAAAACAGACAATAAGACTGAGGCCCAGAGAACTTGCATAAGTAACTTTCCTGAGGTTAAGAACTGCATCAAGAATCTGGGTCTCCTCCTTGCTCTTAGTAGACCATATCCACAAATCACACTTCACGGATATGATTCTAGGAAAGCCTGTCATGTTTGCTTACATCCTGTCCCCATTTGTTCTTCACTTATTAGACTATTATTCTGCATTTTTCTCTGTCTTTTCCTCTGTTTCCCAAGCGCCTTTGTACTTTGCCCTTGATATTATGTGTGTTGCTCCATTATCTTACATAGACCCAGCCAAAGATTCACATGATAACCTCTGCCATAAGCATGTTGGTCAAGGTACTAGGGAGGCAGGAGGTGTGCCAACACATTGCATAAGTGCCTTGATCAAGTAATCAGATACTGTGACACAGGACAAAGTGACCAAGGGAAGCAAGGAAATAAGGTAGAGTAAAAGTGAAAAGGAGAAAACCACAGAACTGCTAACACAATGTACTGGAGGCAGAATAGGCTGAAATTCTTCTGCAACCGTACTGTTAGAGATTTTACTGACAGAAGGAAGTTTAAATCAAATCCAGAATCTAATTACATGGAAACTAATTGGGCCACTTGATCCTTGATCAAAGACAAGAAATAGACATTCCCTTTGCAGCACTGAGTATGTGATCTCCCCAGCGGAGATGAGATATACAAAGCTATAGAGGAAGCTCACTAATACTATTCGTACTTCTTTCTCTGAAATTTGTTGCAGGTTCTGCTCCAGAAGATCATAGAACTGGGAAAAGTCTTAGATGGCCCTTTTATGCAATCTCTGAAATGTCATTTGTTTTAAAATTTTTAAAAGAAAGGTATTTCATCTCATATTCTTTTATTTTAAGTACCATTTTCTGCTCACCCTCAAATGATTGTTTTATAATGTCTTTGCATATTTAGCAAGAAATGCGTAATTGGTGTTCTCTAATTTTATACACAACCAAGGTTAGAAATGGCAGTGGGAAGAGATGCTTGGGGAAGGTCCTAACATCTCTACCTGCCCCTTGTAGAACAGCCTCAAGATGGTAGTTTTCCAGTGTATCTTGTTCATCCCGTACTTTCACAGACCATAAGTCACCACTTACCAGTACCCAAGATTTTCTAAATAGTTCTTATGCTATAAAAAGAAACATTCTGGGAGTGGGTGTATTAGACATGTCTGGATGTCAGAGAATTTAGGATATGAGCTCACTCTGTTTATTTAGAGCTTGATTTCTCCTGGGAGGAAATGTACTCCCTTTTCACTTACAGGATCTCCCAGGTGGAAGACAGTTGTGTTTAAGTCATTCTGTTGGCTCTTTCAGTCAAAGTTCTTGGGCTTGAGACTCATTTTTCTTCAAGACTGTATAAACCTTGGAGTTGGCAGGATATTTTGGAGGAGGTACAAGATGGAAAAAAGGGAGCACAGACTATGAAGGCAATGATTTGACATACTATTTCTTATAATTCCTTGAGGAAGCTTCAACTGTGTGGTCGACTCCTCCCAACTGAATGAATACTAATTTTAAATTGCATTAATATCACAAAGGAGTTGTAGAAAACAATGAAAAGTATATTGTTTATAAGGCAATGCTTGTTCTGTTTCTTATTCTACCATAAGTAAATAAATATATTTTATTTCTTATACGCTTCCATTAAAAATGTAATTATAACTGGTGGGTTGCATAAAATATTTCCTTGGAAAAATAGTCAAACCATAGCTTTCATACTGTCTTCCTTGATACAGTTTTTAATTTTCTAGTTGATTTATTCTGCATAAAGATGAACATGTTCTTTAAATGTATATAGGGAAATACTTGAAAATGAAAAAAAAAATTCACTAAGTAAAGGTGACCTTTAAAGGTTTCATGTATTTTCTTCTAATGAAAAGGCTATTTCTTATCACTTAAGAGTGGTTGAAGATAAACTATTGTATAGTATGAAAAAACTCAGAAATTCGGTGTTATTAATTTAGGATTTGAAAGGAATGATTAGAACTAAAAATGGTCAGGGTATCTGGGTGGCTCAGTGGGTTAAGCCTCTGCCTTTGGCTTGGGTCATGATCTCAGGGTCCTGGTATCAAGCCCTACATCAGGCACTCTGCTTGGTGGGGAGCCTGCTTTCCCCACTCTCTCTGCCTGCCTCTCTGCCTACTTGTGATCTCTGTCTGTCAAATAAGTAAATAAAATCTTTAAAAAAAGAAAAAGAACTAAAAATGGAATGGTCATACATACTGAATTCATCATGACAACTTAGGTACTTAGGTCTCATTCATTTAGGCTTTGCTTCTATTCTTTTATTTATTTATTTTTGGTTGGAGTATTTTTCTAGTGTTCTAAATACCTCTTGTTATAATTGATTTTGACCATTATACCTAGATGTTATGACAACAAACTTCTACAGCACATAGTAAAAAACAAACAACTTTGATTCTGATTTCAGGCCCTTTGTGCATTTCAGTTTCAGATTTATATATTGATAAATCCTAAATCCAAGGACAATTTTATAATACATATAACCCATACTCTAACTTTCGAGAGCCCAGGATTCTGATACCTGTTGTTCAGACCTGAGAAAAGGTTTTATTAAGCCCTAAAAGGGTTAGTTGAGGCATGTGAGTATTGGGAAATCATCCAGGTTTGGAAAATAGAGAGTTATGGATAATCCATTAGACATTCATTTCCTATTAAGAACTCTAGTTGTAAGAGTAAAAACATAACAACTGGCTACCAGGATAAGGAAGGATATTCTAACCAACTACATTTTCACACTTGATTAGTAGCTATTCTAACAGCAATAATAAATAATAATGCCTGGCTGATAAATAGGACAGCTTCTTCATGTAGTAGTTTATCTGTTCAATAAAGTGTTTACCCGAGACACTGAATGAGGCTTAACTGAGATGTTACTGTAACTGTAAGATGGAGTGTCATGGCAGGAGTAATGAAAGTGTAGGTATAAACTAGACATCAAAGGAACATAAGCCCTGACTTATACCTTGGAGACATAATTCAGTGTAGTATAAAGACCAGGAGTTGGCAGTGGAGTCACTCACCAATAGCAATGCAACCAGAGGACGGCATTTAACTTTTCTCATCTGCCATATGTGTCGCCTGAGTTGACACTGATAATTTGCATTCACTTTGAATACATTGCTTGATGTATATGTGTCAACCAGTTTGGTTTTTATAATCACAAGTCATCAGAGTAGTTCTCAAAAGTCAGTCTTGCTCTAGAGAGTACAAACATTAAGAAATCATTAAGAATGGCCTGACATTGGGGAGAATTCTGTGACCCAAGGGGAAAGATAGGTTATGTTGATGGTGCAATAGGAAATCCTTGTGCACGATGGAGACTCATTGTTCGTGATTCTGATAGTATGGACAATCAAAATCCAATCAAACTCATGATAATTATTACATTAAAGAATTAGTGAATTCATGCATTAAAAATATTGGGTGGCTGCTATGTTCTAGACACAATGATGACTGTCACTTCCCTCCAGGAGCTTCCATTTCAGTGGATGATGATAATTAACAACACAAGGCAACATTTGTTAATTTTCAAATGAGTATCACTGAGAGTAAATTCTCCAGGAATTCTTTTTTTTTTTTTTTTTAAAGATTTCATTTATTTATTTGACAGACTGAAACCACAAGTAGGCAGAGAGGCAGAGAGAGAGGGGGGAAGCAGGCTCCCTGCTGAGCAGAGAGCCCTATGCAGGGCTCGATCCCAGGACCCTGAGATCATGACCTGAGCCGAAGGCAGAGGCCTAACCCACTGAGCCACCCAGGTGCCCCTTCTCCAGGAATTCTTAAGAAGAAACAATCTTCCTAAACAGAGAGGCTCATAAAGCCTCCATGCTCCCTGACAGGAATTTGTCCAGCTTTCAAGTGAAACCAAACACTCAACTAAATGTACATTCTTCCCCAAGGAGACTCAGCTGCTGTTTGTATTGAATTCCTTTTGGCTTGATTATTGCCATACAAACTTATTATTATTTAATTATTATTATTAACTTACTATCATTTGTCCAATTTCCATAGAAAGCCATCAGTGGGACGGGTCCTGAGCTAAACAAGGAGAAACTCACTAATCCTGAGTTGTGATTGGCAAGTAACAGAGCCAAACCTCCAAAGGACTTTATATGATAATGTGACAAAGGTCGTGGAGTTGAGTTCTCATGTCAAGTTTTCATCAAGAAAAGTAGAAGTGACATTTTTAGACTCAATGATTTATATCATGGCTTTGTTCCTATGGATTATTCTCTTTGTTCCTACAACCAACGTATTATAGCAAAATGAACCCAATCAGTTTCTCTGGCTTGTGTGCAAAACAAACATACCATTTCATGACTGCTTTTATCTAGTGACTCCCAGCCTTGGTCTTTGCAATTCTAATCGAATCTCTGATTTAGCTTCCAACTTTCAATTTTCACATTTCATTTTTCATGTGTCCTCCATGTTTCCCTTCCTATTCATCAAAGGCCTTCTGGACTCCATATATAAAAATGATTTCCTCATGGGACACCTGGCTGGCTCAGTTGGTTGAGCAGCTGCCTTCGGCTCAGGTCATGATCCCGGCATCCTGGGATCAAGTCCCACATCGGGCTCCTTGCTCGGCAGGGAGCCTGCTTCTCTCTCTGCCTCCGTCTGCCAGTGCTTGCTCACTCTCTCTCTCTGACAAATAAATAAATAAATAAAAATTAAAAAAAAAATATTTCCTCTCCAAATGGCAAAATATTGATAAACACTGAAGCTGGGAAATGGTCATATAGGTCATTACACCTTTATTTCCACTCTTAGAGAGTCCAAAACACCAAGTCAGAAGTGTTTTCTGTATCAGTTTTGTGTGCAGTTAAGTCGTTGTATTAAAGACTGTCAGTCTCCTGTGGTTTCTAAGTCTCCTTGATAGGGTGATATCATGTAAATTGTGATCAGGAGTGAGGCCTTAGAATCCTAACTGCAAAATTCACCATTTCTATGTGGTGGACATTGTTGTTAAATATAAAATTCCACAGGTCGGTGATTCTTTTTTAACACATTACTAGTGTCAGGGACCAGATGTTTCCTTTAGATCATGTTAAGGCTTCTGAGTGGCTTCCCTTTTTGCTCTTATAATACATATTTTGCAATATCTTCCATGCAGTTGTTTAAGGAACATTACACTATAGAGTCCTTGAGCTGGAATCTTGAAATAGTGTTTCAGTGACAAGGAAGGAAGCTCTAAGTGAAAAATGTGGAAAGAAAAAAAAAATAATAAAAGGAACAAATACAGTATATGGATATACCAGATGAGGCGAAGAAAAAAAATAGGCAACATTCTCCAGTTGTTTAACTATGATCTTAATGCAGAAGGAAAAATAAAACAAAACAAAAGAAACAACTTAATGGGGAAATGTTCCAATTCACATTGTTAGTTTAATATTCAGAAAAACTTTTAGTAACTGTCTTTTAGAATGTGACAGTATCCCCATGACTTAATAGTCTCACTGTATTGGGGCACGTGGGGGGCTTAGTCACTGAAGCGACTGAGTTGTTTTTGGCTCAGGTCATGATTGCAGGGTCATGAGCCAGCCCCTTGGTCAAGTTCCTCCGTAGGCACTGAGCATGCTTAAGATTTTTTTCGGCCCCTCCCCTACCTCTCTCTCTCTCTCTCTCTAATACATATATATGTATTTTTTTCTCTGTATCATTAAATTTTCTATTATGTGTCATTTAATGGGAAAACAGAGATACTTAGATTATTCATTATTTTTCTTTTGATGTAACTTTTTTCCCATATGATCAAATAGAAAATATGCATCAACAAAAGGCATTCAGGATTGTAATGGCTATTATAAAAATCAAGTTATTCAGGTTTTATTAGTTTATCATCTTTCTGCTGCATTTTACAAATGATAAAATTAAGATTTACAGAAGTTAAGTGGCCTATGATCACATATATTGTAAGTGGGAGAGTCACCATCCCAGATCTCCTGATTCAGTGCTTAATTTTCAAGGGCTCCCATTATGTAAAAAGCTCATTTTTTTTCCTTTGAATAAAAAAGAAAAATAGCATTTAAAAATATATTCCTTTTTTTTCAGCTTCTCAAAAGTTTTTTCGTCCAGATTTAAATGTGTCTCAACTAAGTTGTCAAACATATTTAATTGGTGAATCCTGTATCTCATCTAAATCTCATTACAAGTGGTTATATGTTTTTCCCTAACAAACATTATTTCTCAAGATCTCATTATATTTAGAAACAGGATATTTCCAAAGGAAAGAAATGACAAGACTCTATCTTTTTTTCTTCTTTTTTTAACTAGTGCTGTATTTTAGGGATTGAAGGCCAGCTTCTTCGAAGTCTTATCAGAAATTATAGTGAAGACTCATCTGTCACTAGAAAAAACAGTAACTAAATTTTGTTTATTTTTACATGCCTGACAATTCAGAGCCCAGAAGAAATTGATTGGATTTATTTTGCTATCTACTAATTTTATCTATAAACACATACACAGAATATAAGTAAATTCTTAAAATACCTTTAACTGTTCAAATGTCTGTTCTAAAATGTATTTTAATAGGTGATAGATGAATTCAAGAGGTCTAAATAGACTTCATTTTAAATTCCAAACTGTTAAACACAGGCTGGTCACTTGGGACACCATATTAGTGTCAAGGAAGAAGATTGAGTTCTTCAAGGACCGAGACCTCATTGAAAATAGCCCACTCAAAAAACTAAGACACCCTCATTGCAGATAGAATGAGCCTAAGCAAAGTGAGTGAGATAAAGCTGAGATCCATCTTCCAGGCAAAGAAGCTCAGAACACCAAGGTCATGATGAGGCTTGAAGTTAAAATCAGAGAGAAGTTTCAGAGCTAGATGAGGTAGTTAGCAATGTCATGAACACAGACTGGAAATGAGCAAGTAGGTCTGAATTTCATGGGCTGTCTGAGCTGAGCAGCAGAGTTCAGATGCCAGCAAGGCCCACCAATTTCTTGCAGATTCTGAATGGAAACCTATGTCAGTAATTAGATAAAATGACTTGAGAAATTTTTCTTACCTTCCTGCTGGGCTTTTCTTTATCAGGAATTATAGCCTGTGCTCTCAATGAGAGCCTCCCCCCACACACCACACATACACTCACCAGGGACATCACTTAACATTTGTAATTTCGAGTCTTCCTTCACTGAAAAATGCATGGCAGGCCCCCACTGAGTGCATTGTCATTCCTTGTGGCGGCTCTTGAAATACCTGGGGGAACATTAAAGAAAAAAATATCCTCTATCATGATGAGCACTGAGCAATGAATAGAGTTGTTGAATCACTATACTGTATGTGTGAAACTAATCAAAGTAAGATCAGCAAACACATAGGTTTTCTTCATCATCTGGTAACGGAGACTGTTGTGATGTGTTATGCCATTATGAAATAATTCGAACTTTCTCTCATACAAAAATATAAAAACATCTTGTTACATAATATTCAGTCTTTGGGCTTCCTGCCAAAAGTGTTTCAACTTTGATAGATGGGAAATCTCTTTTCCTTGTACCCTTACTGTTATGACTGATTTCTGGCTGCATGTTGAGTCACCAGCTGAATCATGGACATGATCGGTAATTATGACCTGAACTCAGTACAGAGATACTGTGGGTTTGGTTCCAGACCACCACAATAAAGCAAATAGCATGATAAAGTTAATCAAATGAATTTTTTCATTTCCAAGTGTTTATGACTTATGTTCACATATACTATAGTTTATTAAAGGGTGCAATAGCATTACATCGAAAAAGTGTACATACTTTTTTTGCTTTATTGCTAAAAAATGCTAACCATCATCTGCACTTTCAGTAAGTTTTACCCTTTTTGCTGGTGGAGGGTTTTGTCTCAATGTCAGCAGCTGCTGACTGATCAGGGTGGTGGTGGTTGCTGAAAGTTGGGGTGACTATGGCAATTTTTTCGAATAAGATAATGAAGTTGGTCGCATTGTTTGAGTCTTCCTTTCATAAATCATTTATCTGTAACATGTGATGCTGTGTGTTAGCATTTGACTCACAGCAGGATTTCTTTCAAAATTTGAATGGATCCTCTCAATCCCTGATGCTGTTTTAACCACTACATTTCTGTAATATTGTAACTCCTTTGTGGTCATTTCAACAATCTTCACAACATCTTTACAAGCACAGATTACACCTCAAGAAACCACTTTCTTTCCTCAAAGATAAGAAGCAACTCCTTATCTGTTCAGCTTCTACCACGAGTTTTCATTCATTCAGTTTCATCTCTAGGCTCCACTTCTAATTCTATTTCTCTTGCTGTCTCCACCCCATCTGCAGTTAAATTCTCCACTGAAGTCTTGACCCTTCAAGGTCATCCATGATGGTTAGAATCAACTTCTTCCAAATTTGTGCTCAGGTTGCTTTTTTCACCTCTTCCCATGAGTCATGAATGTTCTTCATGGCATCTAGAGTGCTGAATTCTTTCTAGCAGCTCTTCAAGTTAACTTGCAGGTCCATCGAAGAAATCACTATCTATGGCAGCTACAGCCTTGTAAAGTATATTTCTTCAATAATAAGACTTGGAGGTCTTGGGGTGCCTGGATGGCTCAGTGAGTTGGGCCTCTGCCTTTGGCTCAGGTCATGATCTCAGGGTCCTGGGATCAAGCCCCACATCGGGTACTCTGCTCAGTAGGGAGCCTGATTCCCCCCCTCTCTCTCCCTGCCTCTCTGCCTACTTGTAATCTCTCTCTGTGTCAAATAAATAAATAAAATCTTAAAAAAAAAAACAAAACACAGACTTGGAGGTCAAAATTACTCCTCAGTCTATGGGCTGTGGAATGGATATTATGTTTGAGGGATGAAAAAACATTAATCTCATTGTCCACATTCATCAGAGCTCATGTCAATGAGCAGTAATATTTTGAAAGGAATCTTTTTTTTTTTCCTGTGTAGTAGGTCTCAAGAGTGGGCTTCAGATATCCAGTGAACCACGTTATAAACAGCTGTTCTCTCATCCAGACTTTGTTGTTTCACTGATAGAGCAAAGGCAGAGTAGATTTAGCATAATCCTTGAGGGCCTTAGGATTTTCAGAATGGTGAATGAGCCTTGGCTTCAACTTAAAGCCACCAGCTGCATTAGTCCCTAACAAGAGAGTCAGCCTCTGTCCTTTGAAGTTTTGAAGCCAGGCATTGACTTCTCCCTAGTTATGAAAGTTCTACCTCACAACTTCTTCTAATATAAGGTGGTTTTATCCCCTTTAAAAATTTGTTGTTTAGTGTGGCCGCCTTCATTAGTTTAGCTAGATCTTCTAGGTAGCTTGCTGCAGCTTTTACATGACAACTTGCTGCTTCACCTGGCACTTTTATGATGTGACGACGGCTTCTTTCCTTAAACCTCCTAAATCAACTTCTGCTAGCTTCGAACTCTCTTCTGCAGCTTTCTCAACTTTCAGAAAAATTAATGAGAGTTAGAACATTGCTCTGGATTATGCTTTAGCTTGGGAGACTGTTGTGGCTTATTTGATCTTCTACTCAGACCTCTAAAACTTTGTATCAACAGTAAGGCTGCTTCACTTTTTTTTTTTTAATCCTTTGTGTCTTCATGGAATAGCACTTCTAATTTCCTTAAAAAACTGTTTGTTTTTTTTCCTTCACAACTTGGATAACTGGTATAAGAGGCCTGGCTTTTGGCCTATCTCAGCTGTTGCCATGACTTTCTCGCTAAGTCTGATCATTTCTACCTTTTGACTTAACATTCGTGAGACTCTCCTTTCACATGAACTCTTAGATGCCATTGTAGGGTGATTGATTGATTGAAATAATTGACATACAATGTTGTATTAGTTTCAGGTGTACAAGATAGTGATTTGACGGTTCAATACATTATGCTTAACCTGATAAGTATTGTCACCATAAAATGCTATTACAATATTATTGACTGTATTTTCGATGCTGCACTTTTCATCTCTATGACTGTTTTATTTTATGACTGGAAGCTTTTACCTCTTAATCCCCTTCATCCCTTTTACCCATCCCCTACCCTCCTCCTCTTTGCCAACCACTAATCTGTCTTCTGTATTTGAGAGTCTGTTTGGTATTTGTTTGTTCATTTGTTTTTTAGATTCCACATATCAGTGAAATCATATGGCATTTGTGTTTCTCTGACTTGTTTCACTTAGCATAATATCTTCCACAGATGGCAAGATCTCATTCTTCTTTACAGCTAATATCCCATTGTATATGTATACTACACATTCTTTATCCATGCATGTATAGATGGACAATTGAATTGCTTTCATATCTAAGCTTTTTTAAATAATGCTGCAGTAAACATAGGGGTGCATATATCTTTTTGAATTAGTGTTTTTATTTTCTTTGGGTAAATATCCAGTAGTAGAATTACTGAATCATATGGCATTTCTATTTTTTTATTTTTTGAGGAACATCCATACTATTTGCATCGTGGTTGCACCAATTTTAATTTCCACCAACAGTGCACAGGGATTACCTTTTCTCCACATCCTTTCCACACTCATTATTTCTCATCTTTTAGATACTAGCCATTCTAACAGGTATGAGCTGATATCCCGTTGTTCTTTTTTATTTGCATTTCCCTGATGGTTAGTATGTTGAGCATTTTTAATGTGTCTGATGGTCATTGGTCTGTCTTCTTTGAAAAAAAAAACTGTCTATTCAAGTGTTCTCAATTTTTAAAAAGATTTGTGGAGTTTTGGTGTTGTATAACTTATTTATACATTTTAGATGTTAACCCCTTATTGGATATATCATTTGCAAATAACTTGTCTCATTCACTGGGTTGCCTTTTGTTGTTGTTGTTGATGATGGTTTCCTTTGTTGTGCAAAGGATTTAAATTTTGAAAGAGTCCCCATTGTTTATTTTTGCTTTTGTGTTTCAATCACCTGAGGAAACATATATGTAAATCTATTGTTGACGCTCTTGCCCGAGAGTACTGCGTGTTTTTCTTTTAGGAGTTCTGTGGTTTCAGGTCTCAACATTTAGGTCTTTAATTCATTTTGAACTTATTTTTGGTTATGGTGTAAGAAAGCGATCCAGTTTCATTTTTTTGCATGTAGCTATCCAGTTTTCTCAACATGACGTATTAAAAAAGACTATCTTTTCTCCATTGTATCTTCTTCCTTATTTTGTTGTAGATTAATCGGCCTTATAAGTGTGGGTCTATTTCTGGGCTCTTTATCCTGTGCCAATGATCTATGTCTATTTTTGTACCAGTACCATACTGTTTCAATTATGATAGCTTTGTAGTATACCTTGAAATCTGCGACTATGAGTAGGGTTATTAATTGGTCTACTTTCAATATCGTTGTCTCTCAGGGAATAGGGAAGCCCCTGCAAGGGAAAGAGACCAGAAACAGCTGACCAGTGCAATAGTCAGAACACACACGGGATTTATCAAGTTTGGTGTTGTATATGGCACAGTTCGTGACACCCCAAAACAATTACAATAATAACACCAAAGATCACTGATCACACATCACCACAACAAATATAATAATAATGAGGCAAACAGTGATTTGTCTATCAGCCTTCTGAATGTGAATAGTAACAACTTTTGTTGGACTTGATTTGGAATAATAGCATCTTAGACGTGGTTGACAGGATTCCATAATGGTCCCCAATATTCCTGGTCCTGATATGTACACATATGATTTCCTGCCCTTGAGAATAAGTGGGATGTTTCACTCCAGTGATGACAGTGTATTTTATTGCAAAATTAAAGGGAGTCAATGCTGGGGAGGTCTTAAAAGGGGCCAGAGATTTCAAATGTGAGAGATTGTCTTGCTGGCTTTCAAGAAGTAAGCTACTATGTTGTGAGAAGTCCACATACAGCTAGGGCCTGAGGACTCCCCTAGTAGCTGAGGACAACCCCTGGCCAACAGCAAGCAAGGAAATATGAACCTCAGTCCTACAACCACAAGAAACTCATTTTGTCCAACAAACACATGAGCATAAAAGATGACCTCAAGCCCTAACTGAGAATGTAGCTCAACAAAGCCTTGATTTCAGCCATTTGAGACTCTCAAAAGAGAATTTAGACACCCCATGCCCAGACTTTTGAAATCCTCAGAACTGTGAGATATTAAATGGATATTGCTTTAAGTTACTAAGTTTGTGGTAATGTGTTATGAAGCAATAGAGAACTAATTCATTAAGGATTTTTTGTTTTGTTTTGTTTTGTTTTGCTGCTATTAATTCTCATCATTTCCTGGGGGGGAGGGGGCGGGGAGAAGCTGGAAGCTATTCTTGACCTATAAATATTCTATCCCCCATAAAAATTCTTTCATGGACTTAAGTTTCAATGTTAAATCTCAAACATTTTGGTTGTGAGTTAATGTAATAAATATATGGCAGATAGTTTACTTAACTTGTAATAAATATTTCCAGTATTCCTTCTTTCTGTGTGCTGGGTAGTCTAAGGAATGTGGAATATGGCAGTGAACAAGATAGTGAAAATTCCGTGGCCTCAAGGAACTTACATTTTCATATGGTAGATTTTAAGAACTTAAAGAATACCAAACAGATATTTGATAAAATCAAGTAGCATAATAAATGGAATAAAGAGGACTAAGAGGATAATGGCGAGAAATTGTTCTTTAAATACATAGACCCCAAGAGAGGTAACATGTGAGCAGAGAAGCTGAATGAAGAGAGGAAGCAGCACCAACACACAGACATTTGGGAGAAGAGGTTTTTAAGTAGAGGGAAGGTCTAGATGTAGTTTGGCCCATTTCAGAAAGACCAGTATAGTTTGAGCAGAGTCCCTGAAGTAGAGCATAGTAAGAGATAAATGTGGAGGAGTGGTTAACATCAAAACCATATGAGGTCTTATTTATTTTTTTAAGTACGCTCTACAATCAATGTGGGGCTCAAACTCATGACCTCAAGATCAAGAGTCACATGCTCTACCAACTGAGCCCGCCAGGATCCCCCATAAGAGGCTTTAAGATTCTGATTTTTTAAAAAATATTTTATTTATTTATTTGACAGATCACAAGTAGGCAGAAAGGCAGGCAGAGAGAGAGAGGAGGAAGCAGACTCCCTACTGAGCAGAGTGCCCGATGTGGGGTTTGATCCCAGCACCCCAGGATCATGACCTGAGCCAAAGGCAGAGGCTTTAACCCACTGAGCCACCCAGGCACCCCAAGATTCTGAATCTTTTAAGATATTTTCTACTTCTGAACGTTTGTTAGAATTCTTTGGAGACACGGTGCCTTTTAATGTCTATCTCATAAAGATCTACTTAATTGAGTTAACTTAGAGTACAAGAAGTTTGATGTCTTCTGAAGGACTGCTGTTTTCTTTTATGATGAGAGCTTTGACATACATTAGAGCTCCCTTTTGGGCCTGCCTGCCAGGGGACACGGAGCTTGGCTTTGAGTGAACAAACGTTTCTCAAGCAGGGTTTTGGAATAAATCCATCTCTCCTCCTTCATGATTATCTTTGTTATTTATTTCATGCCTCCATAAATTTTATGTTGTTTTATTGTCTTAAATAACTCCTAGAAACAGGTACAATAAAAAAAGAGGGGGACACTGAAAATACATTTTAGATGTATTGCCAGAGATCTTTCTTTCTAAAACTATGATTCATAGTAAAGCCCTTTATTAAATAATTGGTTAGTATTGTGGGACTGTGGATTAAATTAAATGAAAACCCTCAGTGTCATCAAAGAGATTAAATATGTGTGTTAAGTATGGTAAAATAGATTATAGGGAAATAAGAATCAAATGTAAATACTATGGGAGGCCAATACAGGAAAAGCTTACACTGAGGAGACTTCACAAAGACAAGACAGAGAGGAGAGGTTCTCATTGAATTTTCAAGCAGGATTACCATAGGCTGCTAAATTTGTACAATGAACAATACTAAAGGGTGTCATTTGTACTATACATGTGATAAATTATATAAATTATAAAATATATAAATATAAAAGATAAAAGATATACATATATATATGGCAATTTTCTCATAGAGTATAGAAGAGTGTCTTGAAGAAGTGATTCCTTTAATTTGCAAAAAGTAACCCTATGGGCTAATAGTAGCACTAACAGTAATTTTTAAACATGGAAGTATCCGTTAATTCTGATTTATTTTGTCCGGGATGGAGATTGAGCATAGTATGTTTTTTAAAGCTTCCAGTGTGTACACACCATGTTAAAGGATCATTGAATTTCAAGAGTAACATTTAGGTAGAGCTTTCAGAATTCTATGCAGAGGAAGTATTTGAAGCAGTGGGAAATGCTAGGTGAAAATACAGGGACCATTTCACTGAAGAAGAGACTTCACACATGAATAGAAATGACATCTGAGAGCCTTCAACAGTGGTCTAAGTAGTTTAAAGTCCATTCTCTGGGCAATGGGTACAGTTAATGTTTTATTTTAAATGAATAAGTCATAAAATCTCATTTGTTTTTGGAAGATTAATCTGCAGGCTGTGGGAAAGATAAATGAGAAGGGAGAAATTCTGCATGCAGGAAAATTAGGAGACCATAGCAGTGAACAAGTTTCATTAGAATCAAAACCCAACGTAAGTAGAGGCAGTGAAAATACAACACAGGAGACAAATAGAAGGTTCATAGTGAAGTTAGAGTTATTAAGAATTGGAAGATGATTGGGTGTATGGGAAAGAGTTTCAGGCTGGGTGACAGAAAGCGTGGTGATGTAACACAGCAGAGATCAGGAACGCAGTCTCAGAGATAGTGAGGTGGAGAGGTATGTTTAAGGCAGCAGAGTAGAGAAGTCCACAGAAGTGGGAGATCACAGTGAGCCCATCTCAGCGGCACCTCCCCGCTCAAGAGCCGGATCCATGGAGAACCAGACCCAAATCTGGCTACCTGGAGCCTTCTAACCATGAAGCAAGTAACTTAACTTCACTAAACTTTATTTGAATTTGTTAAATGTTAAGTATTAATTTTAGCCCAAAGTTTTTTTATTTTTTTAAAATCACATGAGATAATATAGACCTTTGACTAGTGTATCGTGAATTCTCAAAAATGCTAACTTAATTTATTAGTAGGATAGAAGTTAAAGGTAAAAATAGATTTGCAAGTTAACTCCAGAGGTGCCAAATTAAGCCCATAGAGTAGGATATGTTGACAAGGAAGAGAAGATATAGGAGGGAAAGAGGGCTAGATCTAGATCTTTGTAGATGCCTACATTGAGAATGCAGACAGAGCAAGGAAAACCCAAACATGGATGGGAAAAGGACAGTCAAGAAAATGGGCGTCTCATCTTTACATGAAAAAAATATATATTCAGAAAAAAAGGAATCATTGCAAAATATGACCTAAGACTGGAGATCTTAATTCTAGAGCTTTGTTAGAACCTTCTAATGGACCTCAGGATTGTCCTACTTAATCTTCCCATTTCTGTTAAAGAAAAGAAGAGAGAGCTACAGTGCACTAGACACTGCTTTGTACAATCACCCACCAAGAAAGTACTAAGAATTGCCTGATAATTACCTGATATTATGTGAGAACATCAAAACAAAATATTCTACACAGAAAGTGCTGCAACATGGAAGTAATAATTATAACAAACCAAGGCTCTGTGTCTGGTTTTAAAAACCAGTGGGACATCTGCTTGGCTGCTACCATAATTGGCTACCAGCCTGTTGTTTTGTTGTGCTGGAAGGAGGACTTTATGTTCTGTGGATATTATTTGCTCTTGGTCCAGAGGGACCCAAGTTTCCATTAGATTACAAGCTCTATAGACATAGCCACATGTGTGCAAGACACTTGCACAACTTCTCTAAGTCACTTTAAATTTCTTGCCTTTGAGCACTGGGTTCTTTCAGGCTTTCTTGATACTTTTGTACGAATTGACTGTTGCCGTGACCTTCTGGTCTCTGAGGTGTCACTTGGTGTGTTATGACTCCACTTGGCGGTCGCTTTGAGAAAATTGCCTGTGATAACCTAAACAGACAAAGATATATGATGTCGCAACAGAACTGTTCACTCCTGTTCACAATGTACTTAATTCCACTCACTCACTTGTTCATTTGTGCAGTCTCTCATTCAGGAAATGTTTCAGCATCAGCTCTGTGCCAATCACTGACCTAGATGTATTCTCTCCTGTTATCTGAAGAGTAGTGTTCCTGTTAGGGTCTAGAATGATTTCTGGAATACCTTTGATTTAAAGACTTCCTCGATTAATTCTTCTTCTTCCCCTTTCCTCATATACAACAACCACAACCATCACCAAAATCTCTTGATTTTACCTCCTAAGTATGTTTTTGCAAATCCATGTATTTTTCTTTCTTTTTTTTTTTTTTTTTCTTTCCCCTCCATTTTTCCTATATCCATTTTAGGTCAAGCTACCATTCAAGTTAGTAATAGTTGCCTTACTGGCTTTCCCACATCCATTCTTCCATTCTCACCTCTCTTCAATCCCAGCAGCCGTGCTGCTATCAGAGTTTGTTTTTCCAATCTGTTTTTCCAATCCAGACTTGAGCATGTATCTCTCTGGATTAAAATTCCTCAAAGGTTCCCCTTTGTTCTTGGGATAAATCCCCGCCAATATCTATGACGTCTGGCTCTTCCCTAACTCTCCTGCATCACCTCCTGTTACTTTTCCCTATCCTCTCATCTGGCCTTGTTGGCCTCCCGCTCTCCTCTTTCAGTGACTTGAGTCTTCTGGTTCCTTCCCTTCCATGGCAGGCTGCTTACAGTTGCTGACTTCTTACCCTTGAAAGCTTTCCAAATTCTTTGCCACTTAAAACCTACTCACCCTTAGGTATTGGTGTGTGTCTGTATATCAGTGGTAAATAAAAATGGTAAATAAAAAGTCAAAGTTTGTGCTCCCAAGTATCTTACTGTTTTGTGAAGAGAGCCAGACATTATTTAAGAAATCATAATATATGGTCATAAACTGAGATAAGCTAAGGTAAACTGGAACAAAGTGTAAAGGGATGTTACACTCTAATAAGCTAAGCTGAAAGGTCAGAGAGGCTTCCCTACACACACACACACACACACACACACACACACACACACACACACACGTCTATGTGTGTACACTTTAAACAAGTTGATTACAATCCAAGGGCGTTTTCCAAATACGTTTTTCCTAAAAACAAGGTAGCAAGGTTAATGTGTTGAAGTATCTTGGTGAATATTCTCATTGTTTTCAAGTGTGTACAGGGGTTTATGCCAAAATTTCCCAACAAGGCCACAAACTATTCCCTTCCCTGTTATGTTACAGAGCCAAGGATTCAAAAACACTTTACTGTTAACTCTTACACAATGGACAGAAATATAAAATGAGGGACAAATCCGAGATTTAAAATTTGAATTTCTCTGAAGGGAACTTTTTAAGGCACACGTTAATTTAAAAGTCCTAAATACATTCATCATGGCGTGCTTAAGGATGAAGCCGGTTCTGTTATTGAAATTTGACGAAGGCTACCGGATGATGCTGGCTGGCTGAAGAACAAAGATACCTGGAAGAAGAATGGCACCCTGGAGGCATCAGAGCCACAGGACTGGGAGGGGTTGGGGAGTACTGTTAATGGCCCTGTATTAATGATGTTGTGCGTATGTACAGATGAACTGCTTGTTTAGAGAAAAGATCTTCACAGTGAAATGGGAAATTCCATAATAGCATCTTGTGAGGGCCAGTCTATCGACAGCTGGCGACAGCTGCTATTAGCAGCAGTATTACTGGTTCAACTTTAATGCCCTAAAATTCTGCCATTCGGTGTGCAACAAAAAAACAGATGTTTTGGTTTTCTCTGGTTCAAAAATTTAGGCTCATCAGCCCTTGAAAGAGGAACGGTTGGGGGGCATGAATAGTCCTGGGTTTAACTGACATTCTGTGGTGAAGTGTTTAATTTTGAAGATAGTTGGTGAAGAAAGTTTCTGATGATTCTCTGGATAAGGGGGTCAGAGGTCTTGTCCTAGATCATTATCCCAGAGCTATAGTTTTATGTTTTTTTAATTTTAATTTTAAGTAGGCTCTACACCCAATGTGATGCTTGAACTCATGACCCTGAGATTAAGAGTAGCATCGTCTACCAACTGAGTCAGCCAAGTGCCCCTGTAGTCTTTTTTTTTTTTTTTTTTAAACTGGGTCTACCACTAGTCTTTCCTTTTTCTCAACACCCACTGCTCATAGATTGGTGCCTAGCAGGGAGTGAACAATTTAATGACAATGAATAGGTAATTCATGGAAAGGAAATTCAGGATTCCCTATTCTTATTTATAGGACATAATCCTTAACCAAAGATAATGGTGCTTAGAGTGTTGGAGACATTCTATGATATTCATTGAATTCATTGAAAATATGTGTGATCCTGAGTCCACTGGATTTTTTGTCTTCTCAATTCTTGGATGAAACGTTTTATAAATAAATTCAAGTAATAGAAAGACATTTTACACACATGAAAATTGTGGAAAATCTTTTTTTTTTTTGAATGAACAGGCTCACATTCACATTCTATGATCGTTGAAAATACCCGCTCCTCCCCCCCAACCACCCACCAGCCCCAACCTTCTTCTCATGCAAAATCTCCCTGGTACTGGTAGGTTAACCTCACTGGCTGACTCTGCCCTGTGGATGGCCCTCCTTCATGCTGGTCATCCAACCTCCACCTGCCAGATGTGCCATTATGGCTGAGAAGTGGCCATCAGACCTGGCCCTCCAGGCTCTGGCAGGTCGAACACTGCTTACTGAAAATCAGGAGGACAAGTTGAAAAACATAAATGTAAGAGATGAGAAAGATCTCTGGCTAGAATTGTGCCTTACGGAACCGTCTTTCCCTTGTGCTGGGGACATAATGCTTCTGGGGATTTCCTGGTACCATAGCAATACTCTCACAGGGACCGTTTCCATCCTTTCCCTAACTTTGTTTTAAAATAAAAAAATTTAAAAAGCCTTGGAATCACAACTAGGATGGCTAATCTAATACAGATAAAGCATGGATGAAACTCATTTTTAACCTGTAATTCTACTGTATGATGGGAAAGAAACATACTTTCAGGTCAAAATCATGTAAGTTAGATTCTCCTATGAGCCACTTACTAGCCCTATGTCCACTGTCAGTATTTATCCTTTTAAGTTCTAGGTTTCTTTTCTGCAAAATGGGACCTAAAAATATTAACTTGATTTGAAAGGATATTTTTGGATTAGGAAAAGAGAATGAGATTGTATGATATCTACTTAGCAAAGTGCCAAGAACATAGTGCTCAATACATGGGACTTACTAAAACACAAAAATACTGGTTTTAGTCATTGGAAAAAAGAATCATTCTCCTTTGTGGGATGATAGGTACTAGTACGTACAGGTCAGCATCACTTAGAAAGTGGTAACCCAAAGTCCATTATTTTTCTCTAATGTCATTCTGTAAGACATACTATTAAAATATTTAGTACCTCAAAATACTTGTTGCCTCAAAAATCTCAGGGAAGCCGTGTGACTTTTCTAGTTCCTCTGTTCAGTGCTCGCTTCGGCAGCACATATACTAAAATTGGAACGATACAGAGAAGATTAGCATGGCCCCTGCGCAAGGATGACACGCAAATTCTAGTTCCTCTGTTCACTTCTAATATAGAATTAGATTCTTTTTTTTTTTTTTAATTTATTTGTCAGAGAGAGAGAGAGGAGCGAGAGTGAGCACAAGTAGACAGAGTGGCAGGCAGAGGGAGAGGGAGAAGCAGGCTCCCTGCCGAGCAAGGAGCCCGATGTGGGACTCGATCCCAGGACACTGGGATTATGACCTGAGCCGAAGGCAGCTGCTTAACCAACTGAGCCACCCAGGCGTCCCTAGAATTAGATTCTTAAATGATGAATCCTAGAAAGTGATTAATTAGAAAGTTTGCCATCATATCTTCAGAGTAATAACTTTAATCATAGTTTTGCAGGCCAAAGGCAATCTTATTTATATATTTACAAATAGTACTGAACAAAATTCAGTTGAAATCAGCTACATTACACAACTCTATGGAAAGATTAACTTAAACCAAAGCTCCTGGCAATGCATAACACTTTCTGCCTCACTGAGCCAACAATAAAGGACCAAATTACTTCCCCACCATGTAAGAGAAAAGATAGCAGAGAGTTTACCAAAAAGACATTCACATTTAAGGACTCGCCTGAAAAAGAAAGTACAAAAAAAGTTAAGTAATTCTTAATATTCACTATTCTGTTTCTTTTATACTTAACCAGAAAAGGAGATTTTGAGCTTGTCTCTATGCTATCACAACAAATGATAATTATGGAGAGAAGCAAATTGATTACTAATGATTATTTGATTTCTCATGTTTCATAAGCACAGAAACTATTTTTTATGGGACATAAAAGGTTTTAATAGGAAAAGGATTATAGGTTTTATTTTCCTCAACGGAGGCACAAAATGAATGAGATTTTTCAAGTTAACTTTCATTCCATCTGGCTCAGGTGTCAGGGATCTATATTTATCTCGAGTTAGGCATGCGCCTCAAGAGCTGAAGGCTCAGGATGTCAATGGCTTTCAGATGTCAGGATAACCTTAAAGACAGATGAATGGTCAAGACCCCGTGCCTCATTTCTGAGTTCTCAGCTGCTGTGCTGTGGAAATCATGTGTTTATTTTCTGCGTCTCCTCCTACAACAGTGTCTCTGAAGCCACACTTCAGATCCTACTTCTAGGCAAGCAAGCTACTGCAGAAGTGGGTGAGCAAAATATTTTTACTTAGGGGTGAGGTTATAAATGTCTTCGTTGTGGAAGGGCTATCATCTAGTAAATATTAATAATCATTATTTTTAACTCTTTAAGAAGATCATACTATCTGTTCTAATAATTTAGTCTAGGATGCTTTTTTTTTTTTTTAACATTTGTAAGCTTTCAACTAAAGAGATGAATAGCCTTTTGACACTTAAACAATTCTACTAGTCTCCAAATTCATCTTTTGATATTTCCATTTGCCCCTCTTCATGGCTTTGACTTCGAAAGTATAAGAAAAACATAAATCTCTTATTTCAAAAGTGTAATTTTACTGGAAATCTTATTCCTTCAGATTCTCTAAGTTGATAATGGCTTGTCCCAACCTAGTCTGTTATTTTAATTTTGTTTACCTTCTTCTAAACTTTAAAAATATTATCCTTTTGAAAAGGACACTAAAAATCTGACCAATTAAATGTTTCTCTTCCAAATTGGAAAAACTTCTATTTATTTTTTTAAAATGAGACTAGAGGTTGAATGACCTTTGTTCTTGGGACTCTGAAAATGTTTTTTGGCACACCATTAAGACTAACAAGTATATTTAAGAAATAATTTAAAAGATCAAATCCTCTTAAGCTGACTCGTAGAAGGAAAAAAAAAGTAAAAATCTTTATATATACTTACTGATCACTGGTGACAATACAAATTATACTGACGGTGGGAACCAGATAACTTATTGTAGAGGGAGAGGGTTTTGTCACATAGCAGAACTTTGCTACCTGGGGTGTTTCGTAGCAAGGCTGTGTAAGATCAGAGAACACTGCAGAGAATGACAGAGGAGGACTTACGCAGAAAGGAAACTTAAGGACATACTTAGCTTACGGACAAAACCAGATGCTGATTTAAAAACAGTCCCCTCTGACACCCCACGCTATTTTTAAAAGTTTCAAAAAGAATTGGGTAGAGTTCTTTACCTTTAAAAGATCATTTCCTTTTGTTCTTTGGAGAAGTGGTCGTTTGGAGCTGTGCTGAATTCTGGGGAGAACATTCTGAACTGATGCTTACAAAAGTGTTAACTTCTCGTCCACTCCCTGCGTGAGAACTCACAGCTCAGGTGGGAAGTGGATCAGATGAAGAGAAACAGGCAACCTGTCTTGTTCTCAGGTACACCTGACTAAATAATGAAAGCGGGATTTGTAGGGCAATACACGAGACTCCTGTAATCCTGACAAGGAAAGGAGAAATACTTTCAGATGATGTACAACGCAAACACTAATTATTTGGAATCTGATCCTTTTGTAAAGGACAATGACAACTTTGCAGCTAACTGTTTTGAGAGTTTAAGAAAGCAAACACCTGAGGCTAATAAAACGATTTTCACCTGGGAAAAGTTAAGCTTTTGAACTCAGAAGAATCATTGTCAGGCAAAAGCAGGGGGAAGGAGAAAGGTGGGGGAACTTTAATGTGGCTAACAAATCAGTAGTAAAGACTATTTAAGACTGCAGAGCAGGCCAGTTAAATGGAAGAATATGTTTTTCTTAGAGTGAAGAAATACATAGTAATCTACTGATGTTAATGTGACTGTGGTGAATTTTGCTTTTAGCACAAATGGCTAATTAGGATTATTCATTAAGGAATTTAATCTTAGTATTTACAAACTAAACTTCACAGAATTCTGAAATTCAAAAGAAATGCTTTAAAACAAATGACAAGGGAAAATGTCTTTTATTGGTCTGTTGCTTGTTTTTCATTGTTCTTTGGATGAAAACTGCTACGTGCATTACCACTTTCCTGCAGCCTGTAGGAAGTGTTCTGAAGTGAGGAACGGGGAGGTGTCTGCAGGTAAAGTGACCTTGTGTGTTCATCGGGTTCCTGGAATCCTAAATTCTGCTGGGTTAAGTGTGATTCTCTCCATCATAAACAATGAACTGTTGTCAGGAAAAAGGAAACAGTCTAAAAAAACTAGCTTAAGTGCAGGGAGAATAAAAAAAGAAACACAGTTTTGTAAATAATTAGTGTTACTGTTTGTTGTATTGTAGCAAAGTGCAGAAATTGACTAAGCCACTAGAAACTTTTGTCTTTTACTAAAGACAGTGAATGTATGCCCCTAGTTTCCCCATGAACTTTCTAGCCACTTGTTTATGAAGGCTGGTAAGGTGGATTCTGTTTTGTGTCTTCTGAGGAATTTAGCTGTGTGGAAATTGAGTAACACTTTAAAGAAGGTGTTTGGTGGTACATTGTTAAATTGTTTAAAATGTTTTGAAATATACCCAGAGACCTTTGTCACACAAACACTATCATCTGAAAGAGGAAATGACAGAAAATTGGCAAGCATCATTGAGGGGCATAGCAAACAGCTTGGCTACATTCATTAAGGAGTCCAGAGTGTCCCCAAATAGAAAAGCATTGTTCAGTGCTTGTGAAGTTTAAAAGCGGAATAAGAACAGTGCTTTTTCCAAAAAAAAAAAATTAGTTTCATCTCTTAACGTTGTTTTTCTCATTAAGTCTTCCAAATATAAATGTTACATTTTTTCCCACTTTAATTTTTAGGAAATCAAAAAATATTAGTAGTCATGTCATAGTTTTAAAAATTAAGAACACAGTCTAAACAAAATTCATGTGGAGGCCCATTTTATCCTATTCTGGAATCTCATTATTACTCCATTTGAAATGTAACAGATGCCATTGTAAAGTGTCCTTCCTGTATCTCAATCTGGGAAGTTTTAGAAACGAAGTAATAAGAGTTAATTTATTCAGGACACTGGCTCCATAGCATGGACCCTAAACACAGTATCTTTATAGAACAGGCATAAATTTGCAATAAGTGAGTGGGATCTTTTCAACAAGTGTTGTTACTTTAAGAGTGAACCCTAAAACAGCAAACCTGATGGAATCAACTATCTGTCAGTCATGTATTCATTGTCGCATCCATTAAAATATACATACGAGCATTTACTATGTGTCAGACACTGTTGTAGGCTCTAGAGAACATGATTAACAATATTGTGCTGGATGTTTATAAGGATCCAGGATCTTTCTTCAGGTGTTTGTTCTCCCTCGCACCCCCCCCCCCCGCACCCACCAGGTTGTAAATTTTGTTTATATGGAATGAAACTTTTTTTTTTTTTAAGATCTTATTTATTTATTTATTTGACAGACAGAGATCACAAGTAGGCAGAGAGGCAGGCAGAGAGAGAGGGAGAAGCAGGCTCTCCATTGAGCAGAGAGCCCTATGCAGGGCTCAATCCCAGGACCCTGGGATCATGACCTGAGCCGAAGGCAGAGGCTTAACCCACCGAGCCACCCAGGCACCCCAGAATGAAATGGTTTGATGAAAGTTTCAAAAAAACCTGTTAACTTAGTAAATGATAAAGATGTAGGATGACTTTTGTGGACACTTTCTGCACCACTGCACACAGACCTCATAATGAATCATGTCTCCTGAAGAAGATGGGCTGGACAGGTGACTGCTAACCTTATAGAACTGGAAGGAAGAGACTGGGCAGAGTTACTTCCTTTGCCCGTGTCCAGCTTCTTGTCACTGCCCCTACAGGTGAGCAATGCATTCTTAAAAAGCTAAGGAGCTAACAGAAAGCACGTAGAAAACCCTTCTGGAATACGATCACGTAACTGCTTGCGTACTCTCATCTTTGGGTTTGATAGCTCCTTAGGCTTACTTTGTGATGAACTATTTCACCTGAATGGGGGAACCAACACTCCTCTAAACTTTAGCTCCGTCTCTTGGAGGGGAAAGGAAAGACATCTAGTTTCTCTGGAAACTTCTAGTTTCTGGGAGCCATCTCCTTTTCAGAGCTGCTTGGTCGAAAGTTAGATCTAAGCCAACACATGGAGGGGCAGTTACAGAGCAGGAGGACACAAGCTGTGATAACTATAATGAACGGTGATTAGACCTTCACTGTGCCCTTTGGCGAGGCTGTAAACTCCAAGGAGGCAGGGGTCATTTGTAACTGAGCATCAGCACTGCCTCGTGCCTGACACAGAGTAAGCCCTCGATAGTTAGATTTTACTCCTTTATTCAATACAAAAAGTTTTACATCTAAATCTTTCCTAACCCAAAATGTTCACCTTCCACTAAGCGCTCTAAAATTTTCAGAAGTTTTAATCATTTAAATCTTTTTTTTTTTAAAGATTTTACTTATTTAATTGACAGAGATCACAAGTAGGCAGAGAGGCAGGCAGAGAGAGAGGAGGAGGCAGGCTCCCTACGAGCAGAGAGCCCAAGGTGGGGCTTGATCCCAGGACCTTGAGATCATGACCTGAGCTGAAGGCAGAGGCTTAACCCATTGAGCCACCCAGGTGCCCCAGAAGTTTTAATTTAAACATTTAAATGCATCTCTTATGCTTGGTGCTTTAAAAAAAAGTAACCAAATGAGTACGAATCTCTACCACAAAGTGATAGATCTGCGCAGTGTCTTGTGTGTGAAATCCTTTGGTAGGCGCTTTCATGGAAGGTTACCACGATGAGCACCACTCCTCCCTTCTCAGCACGACTGGGGTTTTGTTATTCTGTCATACAGGGTAGATCGTCTGTTAAAAATTGAATTATGAAGTGTAACACACAAGTATTCTGTAATTCACATAACACGGATGATCTCCCAGTGAGTCAAGTCCATGAAGTTCATTTATTTCACCAAATGCCACTGATTTCTTAGTCCTCCTCCCACCCCCCTCTGCGTGCAAAACTCAGATATGCTTGTTTCGGCATTCAGTCTGCAGTCTACTCTGTGTACCAAGTTTTGGAGAATAAGAGAAAATCTCTTATTTCTATCCGTTCCATTCTCCATAGGGTCCAATGGTCATCTTCTAGATTTGCTAACCCGGCCCCAAGTACAGATTATGATTCCTCCACTTCTCACACACTTAATGGGAAACCACAGCAAAGAGAGAATATGTTGTTTGCAAGCCTAGTCACACACAACCCCAGAATCCTCCCTTGGGGTGGAAGGAATGGCCAGCTGGTGGGAGAGGCATAATCATCCTCTGTTGTCTTCTTCTTGGCCAGGGGACTGCCTTCGGTTTTCCAGACCTCTGTATTGCATCCTTATCCTGCCCTGCTCTTATGATAATTCAGTGACGTTTTATGTTTTACCCAATGAAGTCAGGAAAAAGAAGATGAAGCAGGGAAAATGGTAAATCCTGGTACTCAGAGGCACACTGTAGGAAGCTCACTGTGACGATGCCCATTATCTTCTCTACCCCATTAATATTCCTCTTAAGTAATAGAGGTGCCATTTTGTTTTTCTCTCTCAAATCTCCCACACAGAACTTCTGTACATAGTAACCGCAGGAACATTTCTGAAGCTGAAATCCTGTAGAATAAATAAAAGCAGTTGAAACTCACTGAATGGTCTTTTGTGAAAAGAGAGCGACTTACTAATTATCTCCCATGGCAAAGCAACAGCTATGAAGCTTGGCTTTTTTTCTGAGGTTTAAAGCTGGAAGTCGACTTTCGGCAGCTCTCCCAACGTTCACAGTTGCTCCCAGCAAAAGCTGCAAACCTTAGAAGTGGGAAGAGTTCTTAGCATACTCTTAAACCAAGATCCGCTGATTTTTATAAATGAGGACTCCGAAGCCCATAGATGTTAAATGAGCTGTTTATGCCATTGCCTAATAGGCTTTGAAGTGACAGTCCCCTGTTTCCTTGTCTTCAGTTTTTTAGGGCCCCATTCCCCATCAGCACCTACTAAGTGACCTTGTCAGTTTTTATAGTTTTGCCAATAATCTATACATTCAAGAGAACACAAATCTGTATCTCGTGGCCCCAGTGCTTGCTGATCAAGGTCTCTACGTGGACGCTTGGTATCCTGTGTTGAAAGTACCTGACCCCTTTAAACTTATAGTTTAGTCTCCTGTTTCATGATGTGCATTTTACGTTCAAGATTAAACTGAAAGCAACCCCAGGATAGGTATGTCACTTACTATGCTTGGATCGATCCTCATGTTGAGTAAAATGTATGTACATACATAGACTCTGCAAACACTTACTTCTTAAACAAATGAATAGGTTGAATCGGTAATTATATCCTGCCAGTGAAACCAGAAATTATAACCACTCTGATCACAATGATGTAAAACAATTAGTATTTAATGAGAGGCATTGTAAACCATTGGTGGAAACACTGTCTCTGTTGTCCGTTTGAAAAGGTGTGAAATTTGGATCTGCCATTTCCCTCAGCCATGACCCTGGCAAAGTTGGTAAACTTCTCTGAGCTTCTAGTTGCTCATCCGTAAAATGGGGATGATGAAAGTACCTACCTCATAAGTCAATTGCTCAAAGTCAGCGAGTTACTGCATGTAAGGTATTTACGCAAGTGCCTCGTACGTGATAAGTGCCTAGAGGGATTAACTATTGTTATTTCGCAAATTAATTTAGACATGGGTAGTGTTAGCCTCATTTTAAGAATGAGTAAACAGAGATTAGGAAACTGGCCCAGGATCTTGCAGCTAGTTCAGTGAAAATGGCATAGACCTAACCTCATCCCACATCCACATCTAGTCCTTGTATTTCCTCTCCATTCTTTGCTCTAGAGCCTGAAACGTAGGACCCCTTCTTGATTTTTTTTTTTAAAGATTTTATTTATTTATTTGACAGACAGAGATCACAAGTAGGCAGAGAGGCAGACAGAGAGGGAGGGGGGAAGCAGACTCCCCGCCCAGCAGAGACCCCGATGCGGGACCCGATCCCAGGACTCTGGGATCATGACCCGAGGCGAAGGCAGAGGCTCTAACCCACTGAGCCACCCAGGCGCCCTTGATTTTTTTTTTTTTTTAACCTTTACCTAGCTAATTATTCAGTAAGGCTGAGCTATTCCTGCTACTTTCTAAGTATCTCTCCATCTCTACTAAATATTTCTGAAATCTTTCTCAACTACTTCCTTCCCAGCCACTACTTTAATTCAGACCATATAATTTTCTGCCTGGGTTATTTTCAAAAGATTCCTCTGGGTTTCTGTCCAATCTGTTCCTACATCATGCCAAAGCCATCTTCCTAAACCTAGATTTTATTATGTATGCCTTCCCTAAAATTCTTGAGTAGCTCTAGATTGCTTTCAAGAGAAATTCCTGAGAGAATGAATTCCTGGGTCTTCAGGCACGCCTCCCGGTCTGGTGGGGGCTGTGGTAGGACTTCACATTGTCATCTGTGCTTGTCTCTCTAATATCCCATCTTCTCTTTCCAAACCCATACCTGGTACCAAAGCCTTCTCAAATAGCTATATTTACTCAGTATTTTTTTTTTTAAAGATTTCTATGTTATTTTAGAGAACGCACAGGGTGAAGGGGCAGAAAGAGAAGGAGAATCTCAAGCAGATGCTCCTGAGCAGGGAGCCCAATGGGAGATGACAGATGGGGCAGGTGCTTGATCACATGACCCTGATATCATGACCTGAGCTGAAATCAAGAATCAGAGGCTTAACAGATAGAGCCATCCTGCCATCCTGTCAGTGTGTGTTTTCTCATGGAGATTAAATATATACACACATGTACATATATAATATATTTATATTTATATTATTTACATTTATATATAAATTATATAATTTTATGTATTTATAAATAAATTATATAAATAACATAAATATTTATATATAAATAGATAAATAAATATCTTTTCTCCCTTTTACCCTCTCCCACTTACTTTACCTGGACCTGTATCGTATACCTCTCAAGTAAGCTAACACTTTTTTCACCACAATGTCCTTCGTCACCCTTCCCCAATGCACTATTCTTCTCCCAACCTTGGTGTACGTGTAACAGTGTAAAATAATTTGCAATTATTTGTAAAATTGTACAAATACAATTATTTGTAAAGAGACAGTAATTGTCTCTTTACAAATGTATCTTCCTAGCCATGCCTTGAGCTCCTTGAGGGGAAATAGCAGCTTTTTGTTTTGTTTGTTCTCCCATTTTTCCCAGTCAGAAGTCCAGACTTAGACTACCTCAGGAATTTAGTTTACTCTTGCAAAGGCTACAGAAACATTTGCCAGTGTCACTAGAGAAATGAGTCTAAGTAAGTGAGAAACTAAGTTAATGATTCAGACGATGATAGGGAAGTGGCTTCAGAAGTAATCTGGAGCTTTCAAGAATGAGGAAGAGTTTGATAGGGGAAGTGATGCAGTATTAGAACCTGCAAAAGTGGGTGCCTGGGTGGCTCAGTTGGTTAAGGGACTGCCTTTGGCTCAGGTCATGATCCCGGAGTCCAGAGTTGGGCTTGCTGCTCTGCAGGGTGTCTGCTTCTCCCTGTGATCCTCCCCCCTCTCATGCTCTCTCTCATTCGCTCTCTATCAAATAAAGAAAGTCTTTTTTTTTTAATATTTTATTTATTTATTTGACAGAGATCACAAGTAGGCAGAGAGAGAGGAGGAAGCAGGCTCCCTGCTGAGCAGAGAGCCCGATGTGGGGCTCGATCCCAGGACCCTGGGATCATGACCTGAGCCGAAGGCAGAGGCTTTAACCCACTGAGCCACCCAGGCGCCCCTAAATAAAGAAAGTCTGAAAGAAGGAAAGAAGGAAAGAAAGAAAGAAAGAAAGAAAGAACTCGTTAAAGTGATTGCAAAAAGCCTGAAGCAAGAATTTGTGTATCTCCTGGGCTGTGATGTGGTGAAGGGAGCGGAACCAGAGCTTGGTTCAGGTTGCAAGCATGACTACTCAGCAGGTGCTTGCTATGTGGGCAAAGGGTGAAGGGCAAGATAAGATTAGGGAAGGACAACACTGATGGCTGAGCCAAACTCAGAGTCTGATGTAGTTTTAAATCCTTCCTTCTTTTGGAAAACAAGGACAAGCAAGGGAATGTTGGAAACTAGAGAGTGAGAAGTATTATGTCCTAGCACTCCGCTCAGTTTTGACAGCTGCTTAAAATCAGACTAGATTTAGCACAGTAGTTCTCAAAAAAATTGGTGTGTATGTGAATAACCAAAAATATTTAACTCCGTTCTCATAATACCTGCTTTTAAAAAATGTGTTGTTACGTGGCGTAATTAGCCTCATCATCACCATCATCTTGACCGCTGTTTCCTTAATCTCCTCTCACATCCTATACTTCCCACCTTACTGATTACCATTAAAATTTGATCCCTTTAAATACAAACTTTATCTTAATCCCTTTAAGAAGTTGTTTAAAATCAACCTACTATTATCTCGATAGCCCTTTATTAGGAGGGTCATTGGTTCTCTAATTATATGGTGCTGTTTCTATGTTTTGTGGCTATTAGAATTGCATAATATCTTCAATGTAGTGGCTGAGACTCCTTTCCCTTAGTGGGATTTCGGTGATAAAGACTCAACATACTTGGGACGCCTGTGTGGCTCAGTCATTAAGCGTCTGCCTTCGGCTCAGGTCATGATCCCAGCATCCTGGGATCGAACCCCACATTGGGCTCCCTGCTCAGTGGGAAGCCTGGTTCTCCCTCCTCCACTCCCCCTGCTTCTGTTTCCTCTCTCGCTGTGTCTTTCTCTGTCAAATAAATAAAATCTTTAAAAAACAAAAAAAGACTCAACATACTCTTCTAGCTTCTCTTGAAGCAGAACTATAAAGCTCTTCATTATTTCAATGTCCAGCTCCTGATGGCTTTCTCCTCCCCTGCCCTGGCTTATGTTTCTCATCTTGGCATATTCTTTTATTCTCCATTTGATACAGTTGCTCTAACCTCAAAATCATTGTTTAATGCCATTTTGCATAACTATAATCATCTCTCTTTTTCCTCATCACCATAGTATCTTCTAATTTTTCTTTAAGTTCCATTTAGTCTTCTACAACATTCTAGGGAACCGTGGTACCAAATATGTCAGAGCCTCCTGATACCAGGGGCACGAGAGCCAGGCTTTTGAGATACTTCATAGTCATCGTGTTCTTCAGCCAAAGACCAGCAGGAACACACCTGCAGTTGAACAAGTTGAGTTGATTACTCATTGCAAAGAGGGCAGAGTGTACCACAGGGAACCAAGGGTGACTCAGATAGGTGTTTGAAAGAATCTTATAGAATTTGGACTTTGATTGGGTGATTGGGTGGCAGGGGGCGGGGAGAGGGGGTGGTGACAAGGAAAGAGCTTTGCCCTGAATAGGATATTGTTGGGAAGCAGGGTAATTGTACAACTGGGTGTCTAATACAGCTAATCTAGCAGGAGGCAAGATGACACTGGCAGAGGCTGTAGTTGGCACAGAAACAGCGATAACCTTTATTAGCTGGGAAAGGGGTTGCATCTTATCTTAGTGTTCATAACTGGTCTCTGTTTGTTTATTTTTGAAAGATTATATTTATTGGAGAGAGAGAGAGAGAGAGAGAGAGAGAGAACACAAGCAGAAAGGAGGGGCAGAGGGGGAGAGAAAAGCAAGACTTCTCGCTGAGCTGGGAGCCCAATGCAGGGGTTGGATCCCAGGACCCTGGGGTCGTGACCTGAGCGGAAGGCAGACACTTAACCAACTCAGCCACCCAGTGGCCCCCATGATTGGTCTATATTTAAACACAATTTCAGAGTGTTTTGTTTTTGTCATGACCCACCATGATCATAGAGTGGCCATGTCTAAAGCTGATATTTGTGAAATTGTTCCTGTTTGACAAGCAGATACCAAAGCCTGGCTGTGAGTACCAGGCCAGTGTCCAGAGACAGCAAGACCTCCCTGTCACATAGCAGTGGGTGAGGTCCTGACATCAGGGGCAGTTTTCTCTTTCTTGTGACAAAATTCTTTGTTATTTCACTAATGAAACCTACTTCTATGATGTCCACTTTCCGCTACATTGGTGATAAGATTCTAATAGAGCTTCTTTGTAATTTTCTTCCTAAGCCCTAAGGTATAGTCAGTGCACTGAGTATTTTAATACAAAATTTTATTTATTTTATGCTAGCATTTTTTTTATGATTGTATTTATGTATTTGACAGAGAGAGACAGCGAGAGAGGGAACACAAACAGGGGCAGAGGGAAAAGCAGGCTCCCGGATGAGCAGGAAGCCTGATGCGGGGCTGGATCCCAGGACTGTGGGATCATGACCTGAGCCAAAGGCAGACGCTTAACAACTGAGCCACCCAGGCACCCCTATGCTAGCATTTTGATGGTTAGTAAGAACCACAAGAGATCGATCTGTGTGTAACTATATGCATACGAGTTTCGGGAAGTGATTCATTTCTTTGCACTTGTACTATAAAAATAAATTTGTTATGTAAATGAAAAAATATACCATTAACTGATGTGATATAAAGGGAATGAAATCTTAATTTCACTTAGTGAAAGTTACTTGTGGAGAAATCAGAGGGTCTTTCCACTTAGTACACAGGGGAAGAGCTTAATTAATCAGAGACTGTAGAGTCTTGGAGTTGAGAATTACTATAAATCAAAGTATTTCTGGAAATAGATCTAAGTTGAACTTAAATAAATGTGGTTAAAAATAAATATGCCAAACTTCTACTTAGATATTCTAGATGCCTCCTAAAATAAATGGCATAATCTTACTTTTTCTTTTACATAATAGACTATCATTGTAAGTTTTGCTTGAAAGAACATCTAGGAAGTGATTCAAGTTCATGATTGAATAATGTTCAATATTTTAGTAATGTGTGGATTTAAAATCATTAGAAACATTGACAAATACCCCATGCTTATAATTTGCTTTAGAACTTGTTAGGCTTCTGTAGAGGAGGTGTGGGTTGGGATGGGACAGGTTGTGGGGGCAGTGGGGAAAAGATGAGATAAAACACAAATTAAGCTTGATTCCATAAGTCACATATGGAAAAAATAGTTTTCACAATGTAATATTTAAGACACTTGGAATATTGTGAAATATACCACTCGTTTTATATGTACTTACTTTTTAAACATGAGACGCATCATAATCCAAGATTTCAGTCCCATATGTAAGATTAAATTTCTCCATCTTTGGGTTTTTTTCCGATTAGTCTTAAAAGAGAATACAGGCAGTACAAAATAGAGATTTGTTTTTCACCTCTGCTTTTTTTTTATCGTATTATCTTGTTAATAAATAGAAGTTATTTTCATTGAACTTTATAGAATTTGCCCTTTAGTTGCCCTGAAGATAGAATCTAAACAAAGAAAGATGTGCATTTTTTATTTTCCCTGTAAGATTTACCCTTTTGCATGATCCTATTTCATCTTTCCTGCTTTCAAGTGAAACATGTAGCTTTGTTTTATGGAAGCCAGGAATAATAATTTACCAAATGGGAAACTGAAATTGAGAAGTTAAAACTCCAGTTCAACATTTCAACTGTTAATTAAGCAACAAGGCTTAAGTCTTTTTAAATATTACAGATATCTGTTAGGAGCCCGGGTGATGCGGGTTTATTCAAGGCTTGTACAACCACTGGAAGCACTTTGGATCCTGAAATCCTGATAGTTCAGTGGTTATAGCAAGATCCTGATAATTGACTTGATTCCTTGTTTTTAGTAATAAAAGGGAAATAAGACCAATAAATATAAAAATATCCATTTGTTACTTGGGAAATTAGTATTCTGGACAGTGTTCTTCTCTATTTTATGCAGGGTCCAATTTGCATAAATGTACTTGTGGATATGCATTTTCTTTTATACTGCTGGAAGTTTGCTACAGATAATCAGTAATTACTGCTTTTTGTAATGGTCAAAGTAATTAATTACTGCTTTTTGTAATGGTCAAAGTATTTTTGTGTGCTCAGTTTAGCAAGAGATACCTATTTTAAATGGAAATAAAAGAGGATTAAGGCCAATCACTTTCCTTACCTGAAACATGCCTGCACTTGGTGTTTTTCCGCAAACTCTTCACACATCTCAGATATTGTTAAAACAGTTGTTATGACTTAGGTCAGAATAAAATGGCAACTTTCTCCTCCTGCCTATATCTAATCCTTGTTTCTCCAGAGCATATCAGGCTTAGGGGCAAACGGAAGTGATTGTTTTTAATTGCAAAAACTAACCAGATTATTTCTTGGAAAGTCTTCGTGTTTTCCACCGGCTTAAATTCTCTTCCGTTCTTTCTCCTGTACCTCTTTAAACTGTCCTAATGCATTTACGTTTTGTGCGCCCACTGGCCAAACAAGACACTATACATACGTGCACCAAAAAGCAGGTTCATACAATCTTTTTATTTATTGGTTAACAACATAAGTTGTTAAGGTCCTTCTCAAAGTTACGCACACTAGACTGAGTAAGGCAACTGACCAGTGTCTCCTACTCATTGGTCCATGGCCTTCGTAATAGAGCCCTCTGTCTCTTGACCTTTGTTCCCCAACCTTAGCCCCCGCATCTCTCCCTCACCCCCCATGATGCTGCAGGGCTCCCCCAATTCTGCTCGACCTTGTGAGCCATACTGCAGCCTGGGAAAAGTGAGAAATTAGGAGTTTAAATGCTTCTTAATAGCAGCTGAAGACCGTGAGTGCCCTGGTTATCTGCTTTGCTATTTGTTCGCATTATATTATAGTTGGCACTTCAGCCTGTGTAAGAGAAATGCTCCGTCCTAGGTTCCTTTGGATGTTAGTGTTTTTGTCTCTGCCTTTACTGGGGCTATTGGTTCAGCTCTTACTCCGTTTTCACTACTTCTCCTCTTCCTAACCCTGCTGTTAGGCTCCAGAGCCCCGTGAAACAGGCTTTGCAGGATAATTTCTCCCAGTTAGGAGGAGGACTCTAGGGGCTAGCTTCTCAGTTTGACGACCCCCTTGCCACGGCTGCTGCCATAACTGCAAATATTCCCATGACCCCGTTCTGTCTAGAATGACTCTATCTCCTCCTCGTTAGACCGGATACAAGTTTTAGTTCAGAGCCTCGTGTTGTGCCAGTGTTCATTAGTCTTCTGTGGACTTCCATCCCAATTTACTGCTTTTAATACAACCCTTTATAAGGGAAAACTCTTATCTTGTCATTTCCTCTACTTACAGTTGCTTAATGAGTCTCTTCTGCTTACAGAATAAAAATCAATTTCTTAGAAATATTCAGGGGGCTTCAAAATCTTGTTACCACCCATTTTCTTCACTTTTTGCTACTTCCTTAAAAGTGACTTTGTCGTCTTCCAAATACATCATTCCCTTCTGACTTTGAATTTATTCATACTGTTCGCTTTGCTTGTCCTGCCTTTTCTTCCTCTCGCATGATTAGAAAATATCTACTTATCCATTGAAGCCCTTCCTTTAATGTATAGTGTATCCCCTCTCAACAAAACCATAATCTATTAAACACCATGTTTTTACTCATCTTGTATCCCAGTGCCAACCTCAATGTCTGGATAAAATCAGTGGCCAGTAAATGTTTAAATGAATATATGAGTAAATGAGTTTCCTAACACCTTTCCTCCCTTTTAATCCAAAGCTTGGAACTTTCTTTACTTCTATTCTTTATAATTTATCCCAGAAAAGCTTAGGAGAAAAGCTTTATGAAAACTCTTGGAGTTTTCCCCAATAGCAATTCCTAAGTGTAAAATTTATATGGCATTAAGTAGATCTGAATTCAAGTCTTAGTTACAGTTTCATGCCCTTGGACAAATTGGGCAGCTCTCAGTGTCTCAGTTCCCATCTGTAAACTGGGTGCAAAATTATTATACGGTTATGATTTTAAAATCCGAACTATGTCAAAAAAGTTGGAACTCTAAATGATTTTTAATATCCCTCTCAGGTTCAAAATTAGAAGACATGAACTTTGTTCCCTGTTCTCTTACTATCTGTGATATTGAGAAAATAAATTTTAAGGTCCCCTCTCTGCTTTTTAGCTTAAATGAGGCAGTTGTACCAGATAATCTATAAAGAATCACCCAGTCTAAGTTTACTTGATCATCCGTCATCTGAATCTATTTCCTTTCTTATGTATATATGATTACACTATAGTTTCCCAAGTATGTTTTTTTAGTTTTTTTTGTTTTAATTAAAATTGTTTGAAAAATAATTTTTTTAAGTTTTCCCAAGTGTGTTTTTAAAATTATTGACAAATGAAGATAATTTCAGCAGGGGAAAGTGTTCTAAATTTACAGGATAGATGTCTGGGAGCTGGTAGGCAACATGCTACAATATCTTGGTCAAATTCCAAACACAGAAGTAAATTTTGGTGTGTTGATTTTCTGATCTATAGGCTTGTATAGCAACTATTTATAAAGACTCTAATAAAATTTTTAGACTAAATAGGAATGATGTTAGCAAGAGAGCAGTTGTAGAAATTTCTAGCACCCATTCTGTCCCGGACACATCAATCTGAACAACTACCTACACATGAAAATACCTTCCCAAGAGCTAAGAATTCCAGGTGAGGAATTATTGTACCTGCGTGAAGCAGGTACTCTATTTTTATAAAGATGTTGAGACTATATCAGATGACCTCAATATTTTCAGTGAAGTAAAAAATAAAGCAGTTTTCTGAGAAGATAAATTTCCTGGGAAATTCTTTAGAAAATCAAGACACAGAAGAAACGAGAGAGTGATGGTAAGAGACACAAGGTTAGGAAGAAAAACTAGAGGATTGAAAGTCCTTACTGTGGACAGCTCAATTCAGATATAATATTATTTCAAAATGTATTTGATTGGGGCACCTGGGTGGCTCAGTTGGTTAAGTGTCTGCCTTCAGCTCAAGTCATGATCCTGGGGTGCTGGGATCCAACCCCGAGGTTCAGCGACAGGAGATCCAGCTCCTGTTCTTCAAGGAGCCGGCTTCTCTCTCTGCCCTTTACCCCACTAGTGCTCACTCATTTGCTGACTCTCTCTCAAATAAATACATAACATCTTGAATAAATAAATAAATGTATTTGATTACCAAATGAATGTGATTGAACACAAGTCAAATAGTATTTTAGCTCCTAAAGAAAAAAAAATTCAATTGCCCTAGTTTCCCTGTCTTCCCCCATTCCCCATGTCTCCTCCCAGGAGAAGAATACCTTGGACTTTTTCTAAATAACATACCTATAGTGTTAATGCTAATTAAAAAAAAAATTGTTGTCTTTTACACATTAGCCTTTGATTTGCTCCTGTGCAGAAGGAGGACCTCCCTTTTATTGTATACACACACAGACCCCTCCCCCAGTCACCCACTACCCCCACATATATACCTCTCCCAACCCAATCAGCATGGTTCCTTCTTGATACTACTGACTGTTTGCATTCATATTATACATTTTCTGAAAAGCAGAGCCACAAGTTGAGAATGAGTGCTTTCTTACTGGTCAAATTTATCTTTTTCTGGTGATGCTAATTGCCTCCTTCAATCTTCTTTCATCCTCCTGATCCAATATTAACTTTCCACACCACCCAGGCTTGTGATGTAATTCTTACCCTGAAACTTCCTTTAAATTTCTTCATGGAAATTCCCTTTTTGTCTCTCAGTTGTCAGACCAACTATTTCTTCAATCTTCTGTCTCCTGGTTTCTTGGTTTACTTCCTTGCTTTGATGGAGTTTCTGTTCTGGGAGTTCCTTGAGCTCCTTAGGAAAGGGTAAAGGACAAATGTGGGAACTTGCAGACATTAAAATGTCTTTACTCTCATTCTTGAAAACGTGTTTGCCTAAAAGAATGACAGAGATCATTTTCCCTCAGATGGTTGAAGAGATTGCTCATGTGACTGCTAAATTCCCAGTGTTGCTATTGACGTTGTTGTCTTTCAGACTTGTGTGTGACATTACTCCCAAGCCCACCAGAGGCTTTTAAGACCTTTTGTTTATTCTTGGTAGTGTCAAGGCTCATGAGTACAGACAGCTAGGACACCGCAGGGGCCCTATGAATCCACTGTGCTATGGCTGGGTGACTTCTTGCACTCCAGACACTTCTGTCCCTCAATTCTGGAAAGTACTCGTGAATTCTACCCTTATTCTTTCATTTTTTTTCTGGTTGTATTTTGCTTTCCCTGGAAATGGCTTCATGTGGATGTTGCCTCTGCTCTACTCCAGTGATGGTGCTCTCATGACTTCTCTGTGCAGCCAACACTCTGACTCAGATACTCCAACTGCTCTGCTGACTCTGTCATTTCTGTGAGCATCATTTACATTTTCCAGATTGCTACCTTTTATTTCCCTCTCTATGATTTTACGATTTTCTATTTCACTAGTCTCAGGATGGAATCTCTTCTCTCAGTCTAAAGACATTAATCACAAAAATATTTAGTGTTTTCTTTATTCCCTTTCCTTTTATTTATCCTTATTGTTTGCTTGTCTGTTTTAAATTTTGTCTTGCATGTCAGGTGTTCCGCAAATGTCTGATGATGGTCCATTTATGTTTAAAATGGTGGCAGATAAATAAAAATCTCATTCATATAGGTTTTCTCTTACCCAGTAGGGTAGCCACTAGCCATAGGTTCTTGAGAATTCACTTAGTCCAAAATGAGGTGTGCTATTTTTTAAAATTTTATTTTATTTTATTTACATTCAGTTAATTATAGCATATCACTAGTTTCAGAGGTAGAGGTCAGTGACTCATCAGTTGTATATAACACCCAGTGCTCATAACCTCATGTGCCCTCTTTAATGTCCATCACCCAGTTACACTATTTCCCTACCCAGAAATCCTCAATTTGTTTCCTATGGTTAATGAGATGTGCTCTAATAGTAAAATAAACTTGGACTTTTAAGACTTTGTATAAAAAAGGCAAAATATCTCATTAATAAAAATACTATAATTTTTATTTTGGTTATTAAATGCACTGTAACACTATAACATAATATATATTACATTATATACATACAGATGATTATAATTGATTAAAATGATAGTATTTATGATATTGGGCTAAATTATATATTAATATGAAAATTAATGTCACCCATTTATGCTTTTAATGGGTACCTGGACATTTCAAAAGTATGTATAACATGAGGCTCATGGTATACTTCTGTTGGACAGTACCACTCTAGAGGAATCAGGTAAGGTCCTGGCCATGTCGTCGTCCTCCTCCACGGTCCATCTCCACTAGGATGTCCTAGCAACACATTTTCTCTTACACCAGTCAGTTCCCCCAGAAAAGAATCCTGTCACTTCTGGCTTGCTAGAGTTCTGGAAATGGCAATAGATAAGGAATCAGTATGTAGAATTTCACTTAAACTTATCGCAGCGTGGATCTCCCTCGTGCCCATAACTGGGCCTCCTGCTCTTAAGCCCAGAATTCTCTGGCTCGGTACTGCCAAAGAGAAAAGACCCCACCTCTCAGCAGGGAGAGGAGGGAGAGCAAGAGGGCTGAGTGGAGTGTGTGGAGAGAGGATCTAGGGTATAGGACTTCCAAAGATATTCAACCACATTGTTCCCTGCTTCCCATGGCACCCCATGCTGCTAATCCGTGGCCCCATCTCTGGGACTCTAGAACAGATTCCTTTTGCTTCTCACTGGCTTCATGTTCTAGGCATAGATGCTGAGAATCTGACGCTCTAGGGTCTGCTGAGCAATTACCATGGGTCCATTTGCTTTCTAATTATTGAGTTGTCTCTGGCCTCTCTCACCTAAATACTGGGGCTGAACACATGCATTCATGTTTTTGTAAGCTCTGTTACTTTCATTTTAGTTAAATTTCAAGTGCAAGTGAAAATGCATGTGATCTGCCACATTGAACCAAAAGTCTTAGAAGTACTTCATCTTTCCTGTCTTCATTCTTTTCTGTCAGGTTGTGCTCAGGCATTTAAATCTCCTATAACCCAGTCTAAATATACTTAGCTCTACCTGTAGATATATCAAACCAGGCATAGTTCGTTCATATACCTTTTTTCAATCATGCCAGTTACAGTGCTAAATGCTTTGTGTAAGGACCTAGTTTTATTTTCTGAGAATCCTACTTCCTTCTACTTGGATCTCAGAGTTCTGCAAATATATTCTTAGAACTCCATGTGATTGTTTCCTACAACTTAGTTTTTCTAATAGGATATAATGTTGTTGGGTCATATTAATCCAGCTAGTTTTGTCCCTCCCATGCTCGTCATTTGAACTGCAAAATAGGAAGCTGCAAATTGGGGAAGGGCCCTAAGTGGAGGCAAGAAAGGAACTTTATGTGACTATTCAGTTTTTGTTTTTTGAAGATGTATTTATATGACAGAAAGAGAGAGTGTACAAGCAGGGGGGTGGGGGAGGGAGAAACAAGCTCCCTGTTGAGCAGGGAGCCTGATGTGGGGGCTGGATCCCTGGACCCTGGGATCATGACCTGAGTCAAAGGCAGAAACTCAACCAACTGAGCCCCACAGGTGCCCCTGTTTCTTTTTTTAATATGAGAGAGAGAGAAAGAGCATGAGCGAGGAGAGGGGCAGAGGGAGAAGAAGAGGGAGAATCTGAAGCAGAGTCCACACTGAGTGTGGAGCCCCAAGGAGCCCCACATGGGGCTTGATCTCATGACCCTGAGATCATGAGCTGAGCCAAAACCGAGAGTCAGATGCTTAAGGGACTGAGCCACCCAGTCATCCCAACTCTTCAGTTTTAATAAAGATCTGGAAAGCAGTCATCATCAGCCTGAAACATTTTTCATTCTCAACATTATCCTAAGGCAGATAAAAGATCATTAAGCTTGGACTGAAGTGGGAACACAGCAGCTTAGATGTGAAGGAATCCCAGAGAGTTACTGTGGTCTGCCTTGCCAAAGACCCATTGACTAAGCTTCCTCCCCTTCCTCCCCTCAAGTGAGTAGGACACTCTCAGAGCTGAGGTGTGGCTCAGAGAAAACAGCCTTGGAAAACACTGTGTCCTTCATGGCGCCAGAGCCATGGTGTATCCGTGGTGTATCCTGGACTCTGTGTGACGTATAGGCAGCTGTGTTTAGAAGCACATTCATGAAGACCCTGGGACCCTAACAGTGTGCTCAGGGTTCTAGAAGGTTGTGCAAGTAAGCAGAAGAACAACCATCATCTGCCAAGCGCTCATGGCCCGGAAAAGCCGTAGCCACCATTCAGAGCAGATTCTGTGTTCCCATCTCTTCCTCTGAATCTAACCCCTACTGAGAAACCTATTGTTGAGAGTTTAAACCAGAAATGACTGAGAAATGTTCAAAAAAAGGGAGGGGGGGAGTTTCTTGAAAGTGCCAATATGAAATATGCTGGACCAGATCGAACGAAGACTTGAAATGAAAAATAAAATATAGAAAAGAAGAAATTCATTTTTGCACACCTGAGTCAGTGACTCTGAAGCTCATTTCCATTTCAGTGATAAACAGCTATTCCCAAAGTCACCAACTGTGACAGCCAGAACAAATGGAAAAGTCTTTGAGGTTTACCAGGCCTGCTTCCCTTTGGTGTGCAGAAGTGAATTTTCTATTCCACATTCCCTTTGTCAGGATAGACTGTTCTCTTTCCTGGAGGGATGGAAACTTCGACTGGATTTTTATTTTATTTTTTAATTTTTTAAAGATTTTATTTATTTATTTGACAGAGATCACAAGTAGGCAGAGAGAGAGGGAGAAGAAGCAGGCTCCCCGCTGAGCAGAGAGCCCAATGTGAGGCTCCACCCCAGGACCCTGGGATCATGACCTGAGCTGAAGGCCGAGACTTTAACCCACTGAGCCACCCAGGCACCTTGGATTTTTATTTTAAACTTTGATTTTATTTTGAAACCTTAACATGGAACATTTTTTCCCTTTAAAGCAATACACACCCTTCTAGGTGATGGGAGATCCTGTGGCATTTCTATGGTCTCTGGTTCAAGTTGATGGCACACATACACACATGCATAAGCAATTTGGTCAAATAACTGGTTTCAAGATGGTAAAACAGCACAGTGTTCTGTAGTGGCTGCTTCTGAGAAAAGGTAGCATTTCGGAAGCTGATCATTATTTCCTAATAAGTATTGTTTGACAAGTGCGTTGGTGTTCCTCCATACTTTGGCCTACTTTTCTTGGAGCAGTCTGTTGCTTGTAGACGGAAGCACCCCCATCGGTGCGGCCGGGGCTCAGCCCTCTTAGACCTTGAGCCAGAGACTTAATCTGTGTCAGTCCTTTTGCCCCTCAGTACTTGGGTACTTTGGCCATTTCTAATACTGGAAAAACAATAACCTTTCAGATGGTTGTGAGATATAGTAAGACCCCTATCAAGTTCGTGGAATGGTGTCTGGTCTGTAATGAACACCCTCAGGGTTAACATGACACAGTTTGGGTTTTTCAAAAAGAAAATGTGCTTCTAATAAGATGACCCTTTCACAAATGAAATACAATGTGATCCTACAAGAAATAAAAATGGTGATGTGATTAGTTAAAAAGTCAACTGACTGCGCGATAAGACTGTCAACCCGGCCTGCAATTAGATTCTGGAGATAACTGCAGTGACTTTTGAAATTACTCATGAGGCAAAACTTTGGTTTTACTTAATCTTAAGGCTGAAGGGGCAGGAGGTGCCATTGAGGTGGTAGACAACTAGACTAAAATAATTATTTGCCCAGTTGTCTCATTCTAGAAGCTTGCCCATATATCCGAACATTTATCCGTGAGTTTAAACTTGGAAGCTTGGTGATGTTTGGAGAGAAGAGAAATCCAGTCCCTGCCTCCGGGGACTTTGGGAGTTACCTCTTTGATAGAGGACAAAGCAAGACTTGACTTTTGATTACCTAATCCCGTTGAGCAATAAAGAGGGAGAGACTCCAGGATAAACTGCCTGACAGAGGTCACAGGGAGGATTGCGTGCTGAGAGAGTGCCCTGTCCTCACATTGTCTCTTTGTCTTGTTAGGAAAGCCTCGAAGTAAATGATTATGAGCAGAGACCATTATATTTGGGTGGCACCTGTAGGAGTAGATTTTAAAATGAGTGATCTGGAATTGGGAAAAGACTTTTAAAGTGAGGGAAATAGAGGCGATTAGGGGACAGTCAGCACTTCTAGAAAGCCAACTTTCTGACCTAAGGCTGCAGTGTAGGCTATGCATATTTTAAGAATGTTTTATGGTGAAAAATAGAACTAATAAATTTTTCTTTAAGAATTTTTCCTCTGTGCTTCCAAATGGAAACAAATTTCACCCCTCACTCATGCATTTAATTTCTTTAAACAAGAATGCATTGCTTAAGTTTCTATCTTTTGTGAATTAGTATTTGTACAACCTCAGGTTTCTTGTTTCCTGAGGCATATGAATGTTTGCTTTCTCTAATACCTAACATTCACAGTAAGATGATAGTTTTAGCCATAACAAGAGATATATAAATACATGAATATCTTCTTAAAATTTACTTAATACAAAAGGAAATCTATAACAGTCATAAGCATGTACATTTTGATATGTTTAGCCTGACTAGTTTTAGTTTTAAAAATCATTATAGTGTTTTGAAAGTTATAGATACACCTTTACTTTTCATCTTCATTATTTTCAAATTAAATTGGTATGATTTGGGGGCGCCTGGGTGGCTCAGTGGGTTAAAGCCTCTGCCTTCAGCTCAGGTCATGATCCCAGGGTCTCAGGCCCCTCTGCTTAGCGGGGAGCCTGCTTCCTCCTCTCTCCTCCTGCTTCCTCCTCTTCTCTCTCTCTGCCTGCCTCTCCACCGACTTGTGATCTGTATCTGTCAAATAAATAAATAAAATCTTTAAAAAAAAAAAAAAAAGAAAAAATTGGTATTTTTTAGAGCAGTCAACATATTTGTACTCATTTTCTAAATTTAAATGACCTTTCATTATCTGTGAAGGTACCAAACAACCAATGATGTTCATAAAATGCATCCAGTATTTTCTGTTTTGTTGTTTTTCTTTCTTTTTTTTTTTTTCCTCAGCACTAAGTAAACTTCTTTTGTGTTTTTGTGTTTCGAAGTAGAATTTTTAGTTCTTTCCTGGACTGACTTATGCAAAGTTATAACTCACAGCAACTTAATACAAATTGCTTTTGAATTTTAAGATGAAACCACATTTTGACCTAACAGTGCCTGAACTTAGCAGACACTCAGCTGGAAATTAATTTCCTCTAATCTTGTTCATTTTGATATTGCCACAACAATTTTTTACATTTTCTTCCTTGAAGTCACTAGCTTTCTGGTAGAAATTGCTATATCTTTCTGAAGATGGAGAAATATCTGTCTTTCACCCTTCTCTGAGTTGGCCAATACATGGTAATTGGTGTGTGATTCATGTGCCTATGGAAGGAACTGGAAATAGTTCCTCTGTGAAGCTTGGCATCTCTCCTTCTGAAACCTCCCCCCTCTGCAAGTCACCCACTGCACCATAAACTTTTCATCAGACCACCTGTTGTCCTAGTATAGTAATTTTTCTGTATGTCTGTCTCACTCCATGAAGCTAAGGTTTTATTTTATTTACTTTCATAATGTCTGCACCCAGAAATACCCAGTGCCAAGAAGAATAGATTTTTAAGACCACAAATTTATTCACTTTTATTTAACTATAATCTCTACATAAAAGTAATGAAAATAATTCTAAAACCTCAAAGTACCATAGCAAAATGCATATGCTGAGAGCTTTATTTTGACAAAAGGTAAAGATTTAGATCTTGGCAAGGGAATGGTTTTATGTAACCATATATACTTACGTTTTTCTACTAATCTTTGATATTACTTGTCACTTAGATGCATAAACTCAAGGTCATACATTTCATACTAATACTGAAAATCTTAGCATTTGTCTAACTTTCCTAGTTTTCCCTGTGTTAGTTATCTTCTCTGTAAAAATGTAGCTAATAACACTTAATTACAGAATTTCTTGTGGACTTGAATAATGACACATGGAAGCATTTAGCATGATGCCTGGCCCATGGTATAGTGTTTACAAATATTTGTCTTCTCCCTTGCCCTTTCCTAGAATTTTCTCATTGTCCCATGTGAAAGGGAAGAACTAGAATATATTAATCAAATAGAAATTGTTCTTTTCATGTTTAGTAATTTAAGTAACTTTTAAAATGTTTAAAGATTTAAAATCAAATTTGAAAAGTCAAAAAACCAAGAACCAGAATAGTTTCAAAACTTTAGTAACAGGGGCTAGCATATGGGAATCAAAAAAAAGGGGTAAATTATTCTAATTATCCAGGAACTGAATATTAAATTAACATTGCTGAAGAAGAACAAAAAATAACAGAATGCACACAAAATTAAAGCATTGCCTTAGCAAATTATCAAGGTAGAACCTGGAAGAAGATATGTGAAAAAGAGGTAAAAATTGGAGAAAATAAACACATAAGGAGAAAAAGCAGTATTCTGGTTGAGGTTTTTGTTTTGTTCTATTTCATTTTGTTTTGGGTTTTTTTGGTTTTGTTTTTTGAAAACGGTTAGGACAATGTAGAACAAGCATTTCTGGCTCTCTGTGTCTTTGTAACCTCTTCTGTTAAATGATCAGGACCAGATGATTCTTAAGATTCCTTCAATTTCTGCAGTGTAAAGGTCATGAACAGAGAGAAGAAATGTGTCATACACAGAAGTGGGCGAAAGGTCTTTGAACGAAGAGTCACAGCTATTTATATCTGAATACATGTGGATGTTCTGGGAACCCAGGAAACTTTGTGGTCTTCTACCCTAGACGATTTATGTAGAATTGCCCTTTGTGTGTGAGCTATATCCTTAGAATGAGAGCTCCTTGCAGGTAGGTGTTGCTCAAGGATCCAAGCCAATTTGAGCATCCACTGTTATCAGGTAATTTTAGTAAATAGTGGTAGCCTTCAATAACTAACAGCAGGGAGAGCTACAGATCTCCTGCCCACAACAGACAAAGGGAAAGCTCTCTTAGATCGACTTCTGACCGAAACAGATGAGTAGCAAGCAGGAACTCAACCTAGTGCTCATGCTCCGGGAAGCCCTCACGCTCTGTAGGCCCAGTACGTCTTACATGGACGAATCAGAGGCATACGCTTAACATGCTCACAATGGAATTCAGCTAACCACCCAGTCCCAGGCAGATAACCAGGAATGCCCCGAAATCAAAAGCTAGACCATGGGTCATTTCTCAGCTGAGCCTTATGCAACCAGGCTTGGTGGGTATAAAGAGCCTATAATGTAAGAGGAGGGAGTTAGCCATATGTCTAGCCAACTCATAAATCTTTCATTTCACCACTGAAAACCTTATAATTTTCAGTGGACATTTTTTAGGGACATTTTCCGATTTTAGGAGATAAAGATAACGAAATTATAGACTTTGGTTACATGCTAAATAGCTCGACAATGAGCATTCATAGCCCGGATGGCAGCCCATTTAGTGAAGGTAGCTTAAAAATGCTTTGTGCTCGCAGGCTGTATTTTCTATGGAAGTATTTGCAGTACTTTACAGAAAACCTCACGATAGGAGTCATGCTTTCTTCCTTTTTGTGACGGACTTCTGGGCACCTCATGGCCACATGATAAATCTTTATGGAGCACGTGTATGGATAAGGACTCATGTCATCAACAGTCGTACCCAGGGAACTATTGCCTAAATGATGTGGGGAAAATCAGCTTTCATTTTGTCCAATTTAGCATATACTATATTGGCTTGATTTGGTTTTGGAGTGTCTTTGTTTCAATTTTTTATTCTGATGAGTTGCATATATAATAATATGCCCACCAAATATTGCTTTCCTGATTCTCTTCTATGGCCAAAGAATGTCATGATTCTTGTAGACCTGAATTTGCTCATTTTGTGAGGCCCTACACCAGAAACCTCTTCTCTCTAGCTTTCACAAACTAGAAGAGTCATTGATGCCTTGTTTCTTATCCTAAAGACAAGCGTGCATGTTGTTATATGGTTCCTAGGAGGACTGCAGAGTCCTGTAACAAAGACACAGGATGAAAAGAGTCTAGGGAGTTGCCTTGAGAAAATAGGTAGGAAGATCCCTGGAGAGGGACCTGCTTCTGTGTTCTTTTAAACGTCACAGAGTAATTGTTTCTTTCTCTCTCTCTCTCTCTTTTTTTTTTTTTAAGGGAAAGAACCAGAGTGAGGAGCAGCTCACTTTCTTGCTGGGGAGGTTGGTAAACACTGGCGGCAGGGTTTACTGTGGCTTAGGAATCCCACTGCCTCAGTGGAGTGTCACTCAAAATTCCACAGCCATTCTTGGATACTTGGAGGTGGGGCTGACTGATGTACAGCAGTGACTTGACCCAGAACTTGGGCCAGACTCAACCACAGTTATCAGTGTTAATTCTGTTGTCTTCCAACCAGCATCTTGCAAGTGAGTTAACATTGGCGGCCCTGGGTTTTTTCACCGGACTTCGAACTGGTAACTACGCTTATGTAATCACTGTGAAGTTTTCTAGCTTAACAACGTAGCACTCAAGACTGGTGCCTGCAACACTCAGATCTCTACGTTGATCTGGTTGTTGCTTTCTTCTTGTCCACTGTAAGCTCTACTTGTATTTTTTCTCTTCTCTCAGTGAGTGTTTGAGACCTGGACCTACAGGCAGCCTAACCGAAGCTTTTAGATAAGAAGTTATATGTAAAAGAAAATGGAAAGAGTTGGTCAGGGGTAGTAACTTTGCTGTGATCTTGTCAGTGAGAAGTACGATACTAAGTGATAAGAGGTTATTCAGAGATATTTGAAAGTCTCCAGACCCTCCAATGTACAAGTGCTTATACACACACAGCAACGGAGGAATATCTTAATAGAGCAACAACATATAAAAGGGCAAATTCATGCACTGTTGTCTTTTACTCTTAAGAATACCTATGCCCAGGAAGACTGTTGCAGAGGGTCATTTCTTATGTGAAGAGGCAGTTACAATATCATTACACAAGTTTTGAACTCTCCAGTATTAAGATTGTAAGGCAGAGTTGTTCTCTTCCCAGTCTTGGAGAAAGCAGCTGCTCTCTTCCCCACTTACAGTCAGCAGTAATCCCTGGAGGTCATGGGCGGAGTTTGTCCTGCGGACATTCCTGGTGTGGCTCAAGTCAACAGCTGGCTCCTGTGACTTGTTTGAGAGGTGACTTTGCAACTTTATTTTTTTATACTCAGGTGAGAGAACTTGGTCATTGTATGGTGATTACCAAATCTTGGATTCAAAGGCTAAGAAGATATAGGAATTAACATTAAAAAATTAGCCATTCCATTAAAGGCAGTTTTCAAGTTGCACATCATTCCTACACTGTTTCTGATGGTAAGAACCAGCCACATGGAATGATGATAGGAGGCATCAAAGACCAGATACTAGCATTTAGTAACATTTTTACAGATTTCAGACATAGCCATTTTACTGGTCACATACAACCACTTCTAGTCATGGCATTTTATTTTGACCTGCATTGTGATACAGTGTTCTGCAGGAACGAACGATATCTGTATCCCTTAACTTAAATTATCTTAAATAGTTGGAAAGTAAACCTTGTGAATTACAAGACAGCTTTCAGTTCACATCTCTGGGTATTGTGTGAAGACAGGGGACCGAGGAGAGAGTGTTTGATGGAGATAGGGACAGGAAATGCTAGTAGAACCTCATTCAAAGAATCATTCGTGACCTTGCTTGTACCTCAGATCTATACAATTCTGTTTGACATCTGGGTGGTTAATATTACTTAAGCATTCTGGACATGCTGTAATTAAACATTTCAGTACCAGATTACAGGCCATTACATATGTTACCTAAATGTAAGCCATTAGAAAACAAACAAAAAATTGAAATAATGTGCTGTGAGGTAATGCGACTAAACAGATAAAGTTTTTCTACTAAAGGGTCAGGATTTTTTGAATGCCAGCATTATGCAGATGACTTTGTCTTTAGACAGTTGGAATATGAATATATATATATATATACATATATATATATATATATGATCAGAGTGTTAAGTGGATGATATCAGGTACAGAAAATGATCAATACCAAGTATGGGTTGGGCAGAAAAATATTTGTTGAATGAATATTTCTCTGCCCAACCCATACTTGGTACTGATCATTTTCTGTACCTGATATCATCCACTTAACACTGTGATCATCAATTCCATATACATACATATGGATACGGATATATATATGGATATGGATATGGATATACATATATATAAATAATAGTATATATATACACACATGTGTGTATATATATATATATATATATAATCAAATACTATTATTTAATAAGTTAAATGGGTATCAGCACAGGAGCATTTTATAGGAGGTCTACTGGGTCATCAGGGAATCCCGCACTGAATTTGATACCACGGGTTTTTGTATTTCTCCCTTAAGGATGATGAAAGATCAGTGAATTCCTAAGTATCTGAAGTCTGCGGAGTCTTAGGTTGCTTAGAGACTGAGTGACTATGGGCTTGCTATGGTAACCCAGTTTATCAGTGAATGCAGAGCCAACATAGCTGGCGCGGTGCCACGTCTCCGTACTTCGCTGGTAAGAATATTCAGATCAGGTCCTCTGTTGTAACAGTACTTTTTATTATTTATACAGTCAAGCTAAAAATAAATCACAGACTACCAGATTTCAAAATAGCGACCTATAGTTTATAATGGGTAGAAACTACATGAAAATTAAGCTTACATTTACGGTGTAATTTTAGTTATTTCCAGCATATTATATGTGTTGGTTATTATTCCATTGCCTACCTTGCTTTTATACAAATGATTTTCATTAAATTAAAAGCATGAGAAAGCAGGACTAGTAAAGTATTTAATCTATGTGATAATAAAAAGGTTCTGTAAATTTGACTTAGATTAATTGTTCCATGCAAATGATCTGTAAATATATCTATGTATGTTATGTTAAACATTTTAGCAATATTTTCATTTTATATTAACTATTTGCATATAATGAATGTGTTTTACACAAATTTTTTATTTTTAAATCTTATGCTTTAAGTGATATACCATGTCATCTGACACACAAATGTATTAGATAATTTATTTGGAAAGCACATTTTTGCAATAATGGAAAAGACCTTAGAGACCTACTCTCATCCTCAGTTTGAATATTTGCTCCCTGTAGTACCTTTGCAACTATTTTGTCCTTTCTGCTTTTAGACATGGTTTCAGATTTTAATGACATCTTTTCATACTTTTTGTATATTCATGCTCTATTTGACTGTAATCTCTGCTCCTCTCTGTAGGTGGGTGTCGTATCGCTCTCCTCTCCCTGTTGATCCCACCTTCCCCGTGTTTATTCCAGTCCCTAGCAGAGCTGGAGCCCGCAGCCTCTCCTGAGGAAAGAATGCTACCAGGTTCTACCTGCTGTCCTTCTCTCCTGGGTTTTGGCATTTATGCATTTTGTTTTGATATTTAAGAGTTCATTGTATTAAAGGTTCTCCTGAGAGCAAAAAAAAAAATCAGTGTGACTCAGGTTTTCATGGGACAAGGAAGGATACATTTGGTGATATTTCCAGTTTGTTCTTTGTACTTTGTTCATTTTGACAGAATTCTGAAACTGATCAGCGTTTTGGATCCTCCAGCATGTCTTTTCAGCTGGGTGATGCCCAACTTAATGATAGTATGTCTCATCTCATGGATGGAAAGAAGTAAAAGATAGAACTTAGGCCATTTTTCTTGAACCAACTGCTATCAGAACAGAAAAGCCACTTCCCAGGGGTGCTTGTTTAAGGCTCCAATGACTGCGCCATACCAACTCTCTTGCCAAAGGTGCATTTTGAAGTCAGATAAAGGCCCACTGGTTTTTAACAAAATAAGTGAGCAGTCCAGAACAAATCTTCTAGACAATCCAGAGGAGTCAAACTATTAGCAAGGGATTACCTAAATTAGTTTGTAAAAAGATAGATCGGCATGTAAAAAGTTAGACGGTAGACTATAATATTTGGAAAACTTGGAAAAAATTCTAATAGGCAAAATAATATAACACACTGGGGCACCTGGGTGTCTCAGTGTGTTAAGCCTCTGCCTTTGGCTCAGGTCATGATCCCAGGGTCCTGGGATGGAGCCCCTCATCGGGCTCTCTGCTCAGCGGGGAGCCTGCTTCCCCCTCTCTCTCTCTGCCTGCCTCTCTGCTTACTTGTGATCTCTCTCTCTCTGCCAAATAAATAAATAAAATCTTTAAAAAAAACATTCAATCACTTATTAATGGTCTACATCTAATATTGAATCATGTTTTTTTAACAAATTTGGAAATCTTCATTTTTTTTTTAAAGATTTATTGTAGAGAGCGCATATGCGCACACACAAGTGGGGGAGGACCAGAGGTAGAGAGAAGGGGGAGAGAAGCAGACTCCCCACTGAGTGCAGAGCTCATCACAGGGCTCAGTCCCTTCACCCGGAGATCATGACCTGAGCCCAATTAAGAGCTGGATACCCAAACAAGTGAACCACTCAGGTGACTTTAATAAATGTCTCTTGCTTGCTGTGGACCCATAAACACAATTGGTATATTAGATTCATTTAAAACACTTGCAAAGATCTTATTATATAGGACCATGTCCTTCATCCTTGCATTGCAGTTCTCAGTAAATATCTGTGAAATGATAGAAGTAAAGTCCTTCGTAAGAATATTGTCTCATGTGGAAGAATGAGACTGTTGGTTCAATATGTGCAGATTTTTGCTGAAAGCAGATCACAACTGTACTTTGTTTGATTTCATGCCTGGTGTCTACTGAATATATATATTATTAATATATAATTATTAATATATATAATTATTTATATACATATATATATATATATAAAAGCACACCTGGAAAATAAGCAGTCTTTTTTTTTTTAATTAACATGTAATGTATTATTTGCTTACGGGGTACAGGTTTGTGAATCAACAGTCGTACACAATTCATAGCACTCACCATAGCGCATACCCTCCCTAGTGTCCATCACCCAGTCACCCTATCCCTAACCCCCCACCCACCAGCAACTCTCAGTTTGTTTCCTGAGATTAAGAGTCTCTTATGGTTTGTCTCTCTCCCCAGTCCCATCTTGTTTCATTTTTTCCCTCTCTAACCCCCACAACCACCCTACCCTTCCTCTCAGATTACTTATATCAGAGAGATCATATGATAATTGTCTTTTTCTGCTTGACTTATTTGGCTTTGGCTTAGCATCATACCCTCTAGTTCCATCCATGCCGTTGCAAATAGCAAGAGTTTGGGGTTTTTTATGGCTGCATAGTATTGCATTGTATGTATATACCACATCTTCTTTATCCATTCTTCTGTTAAGGGACATCTGGTTTCTTTCCATAGTTTGGCTATTATGGACATTGCTGCTATAAGCATTTGGGTGCATGTGCCCCTTTGGAAAAGTACATTTGTATCTTTAGGGTAAAGACCTAGTAGTACGATTGCTGGTTTGTCGGGTAACTCTATTTTCAGCTTTCTGAGGAACCTCTGTACTGTTTTCCAGAGTGGCTACACCAGCTTGCATTCCCACCAACAGTGCGGGAGGGTTCCCCTTATCCTCGCCAACATCTGTTGTTTCCTGACTGGTTAATTTGAGCCATTCTGACTGGTGCAAAGTGGTATCTCACTGTGGTTTTGATTTGTATTTCCCTGATACTGAGTGATGTGGAGCACTTTTTCATGTGTCTGTTGGCCATCTGGATGTCTTCTTTGCAGAAATGTCTGTCCATGTCTTCTACCCGTTTCTTGATTGGATTATTTGCTCTTTGGGTGTTGAGTTTGATAAGCTCTTTATAGATTTTGTATACTAGCCCTTTTTTTGGTATGTCATTTGTGAATATCTTCTCCTATTCTGTCAGCCGTCTTTTGGTTTTGTTGACTGTTTCCTTTGCTGTGCAAAAGACAAGCAGTCCTTTTAAACTTGATGTCCGATAACCTGGTACTTCCTCTTCTACCAAAGTATTAAACATACCCATGTCTCTTTTTTATCTATGCTGTGATACCTCTCCTATAGGTTTTTCAGTATCTAGTCAAGGCGTATTTGAACACCTATTATGTGACAGGCACTGTTTTAAAATCTGGGATATAATGATAAACACTACTGACACAGTTCCCAGTGAGTACATTATAGGAGCTCCATTGTGATGGGCTCCCTTGCAAGTCATGAATAAACAAATGATGAGTTGAGCTTTTTATAACACCTTTTATGAGTATAACACTAAGGAGTTCTGGAGATACATAGAAGAAAATATAGTCAAATGGTATTTTATATGTGCTTAATATTAATATTTCTGTTGCATGTAGTATAGAAAACCGTATTTCTTGCTTTTCTTGCCTTTTTTTTTTTTTTTTTTTTAAAGGCCTCCTGGTTAAGTCCTATTTCTTGACCACACTTAATGAACCAGAACTTTGGTTAGATATTTTAGTTGCTTAAAATATATGTGACCTGAGGTCCACATTTTACGTAGAATCTCAAGGTATCAGTTTGGGTTCTTTTAACTCAAGCTAGCTGAATCAACACAGGGATTTTTGGCTGTCCACATAACTGAAAACTCCAGTTAGTACTCTTTAGGCATAGTTGGATCCAACTTGCTAGTTCTTTCTCCTTAACTTTTTCTGTTCTTCCCTTTCTTGGAGTGTTGTCTTTGACTTAGACTGACTTTCCTTGAGATTTTGAGAAGTCCTCCAGCAGCATGCATATGTGTTTCCATATTCTTCTACATTGAGGATGGGGATGGGGGAGAGATAATAATAGAAAGAGTGATTCCCATCAATGTTGTGCAATGTTGACCAATGTCTTTGTGAGTCCTGAGGGAAAATGTATGTTCTGGTGACACTCTCCATTCAATTAAAGGAAAGTATTAAATGGAACATTTGTATTTTTAGAGGCAGTGTCTCTAGGTCAAAACCTTTATAAATGAAAACAGGGAGCGGTTTTTGAATTTTCCTTCTGAACTTAATATTTAAGGGCATCCCTAAAAGCTGAGTCAGCCACTCACGGCTTCCATGTCACAAGCTGCTCCTCCCTACATGGGAGGCACTAAGGATCTGAGGGTGTGAAGCTCCTGAAGAAATGTTACTGTCTGTCTTTCCTCTGGGAAGTTCTCAAGCATAATGAAATATCCCTTACAGATCATGATTTAGTCAGTTAAAATGGCTGAATTTCGTCAGATTTATTCATTATGTTTCATCTTTAAAAATCAAAGCCAGTTTCCCAAAACATGTCTTAACACTTATGGACTGGACTTTAAAAAAAAAATTATTCTCAGTTTTAATTTTATTCCCCTAGGATCAGAGGAAGATTGAAAGAGTGACCTATACAATGGTAGACTATTCTAGAAAGAAAAGTTTTCCAAGTAATAAATTTGCACCAAAAGACTTAAAAAGAAAATCAGACAGTATTTTTCCCTTAACCTAGCTGACATGAGCCAGAGAAAGTTTACTAGTAAATAGCACAAATATAATTTAATCTTCATTTTTTGTTTCATGGTTTGAAGAATTTAAATATTTTATACTTCACAGGGTGGTAAATATGAGGTTAAAAGAACAAGTGACAAAATAAGGCAAAGTTTAGGCAAAAATATTTTCTGGTAACATTTGGTATATTGAATTCCCGTTTGGAGGCTGGATGCCTTTCAAAACAGAAATATCTGTTAAGTGGTTAATGTGAGCCTGTTTGTAAAAGGAGTGAAGGGTCAAATGAATTCATGATTTCTGCTGATTTAGGGATAGCCATGCTTCCATAAATGCAACTGCGCTAAGTAATTTGGATGCAACTCCAAATTTATATAACCAAAATCATGGACCCTTTTGACAAAATACTAGAAAAATAAAAATGAAATAACAAATAGGTGCGTAGAAACCAACCAGGGCAAATACATGTAGGGTGACCAAGGAAAAGAAGGAAAAATTAAAAGAGAAGCTTAGGAAAAATAGAAGTCTATGCTGAGACTTATTATAAAAACAATATTTGGGGACATGCCTCTTTTTTTTTAAGATTTTATTTATTTATTTGACAGAGAGAGAGAGAGAGAGAGATCACAAATAGGCAGAGAGGCAGGCGGAGAGAGAGGGGGAAGCAGGCTCCCTGTTGAGCAGAGAGCCCGATATGGGGCTTGACGCCAGAACCCTGGGATCATGACCCGAGCCGAAGGCAGAGGCTTTAACCCACTGAGCCACCCAGGCGCCCCACATGCCTCTTTATAACGTAGGAAATATTTTCATGGTTTCTATTTTTGAAATGAGTTAATTCATGAAATGGTATGGTTTCCATGCTTTCATGGACTTACTTCAGCTCCCAGTATTACCCGAGGTAGCCGCCTTTCCTCCAGCCTACCATGATGACCCAGTTTTCCCTGAGGAGTTGTAGGAAATGAGAGGAAAAACAGGCCTAGCCACATTCTTGGATCATATCCAGGAAATGGTTTTTAGCCCTTGGAATACATGGAGGATGCTGCTCCGAGCCTTGTATCTGTGGCTTGGGAAAACAGTAATATTCTCAGCATTCACTCGGAACAGGAAAGCACTGTGCTGTGAACAGAAGAGCCTCACAGAGTCCAGTGAAACGCCCTCAGATAACAGAAGCACTCCAATTCACATTTGTCTCCTCACCCATGAGCTGGAGGCATGGTAGAGGAGGATAGTTTGCCGGCCTGCATACCACAATGGAGAGACCTCAGGCCCCCACCGCCGGGAAAACAGTTGGGTCCCAGCAGTCCCTGAGGAGAGAGGAAGTCATGAAGCAGAACAAAACCAGCAGGACTGAGAGTCAGGCAAGGCTGACATTCCGTAGCAATTCATATTCTACAAGCCACTGCCGTTTACTTGAATCACACCCTCAGAACAAAAGAGAAGAGTGACCTTCAGGAATCTGAAAGGGATGGTCATGAGAAACAGGTTTTGGGTCCTGGGTTGCTTATTGCAGAGCTAGGACGATGACAGAGACTTGTGCAGAGACAGGATGGATGCTGCCTAAACCCACATAAACCTCCCTAGTACAGTTACCTCTAGGTGATTTCCTTTATCAGTTTTACTCTCAATGCCCCAAAGTGCAACGCAAGCTTTTTTTTTTTTTTTAAGATTTTATTTGAGAGAGAAAGAGACAGATAGTGAGAGAGAACAGGAGTGGGAGGAGAGGGAGAAGGAGCCCAATGCGGGGCTCGATCCCAGACCCCTGGGATCATGACCCTAGCAGAAGGCAGATGCTTAACTGACTGAGCCACCCAGGTGCCCCACAGTGCAGGCTTTAATGCTGCTACTGAAATGTCACAGCCAAAATTCAGTTTCATAGGCAAGTCAAACTTCTTTATGATTCAGAATCAAAGTGTAGCGATTACAGAGGGAAGGTTTTACTCTACCTCTGATGAGCCATGAGCAGATAACCTTGCGATCACAGAGACACATGGAGGCCAATTTCAGGGTTTTGATATTTTAGAATTATTCTGAATTCACCTATCTCTCGACTGTGTCACAGAGTGGTAGTGTATCACTTTTTATTCCGTCTAGGTTCTAATGTTTATGGTATCTGGAATATGCCCGTTGAAATATTTAAAAGACGTGAGCTAAATGATTCATAACATTTCCAGGTCAATATTTGCTTCTGGAAACTTTATCATATATATTTATATAAACAGTCTGTGCATGTGTATATTTTCAGTATTTTTGTTGTTGTTTTCTTACAAACTATTGTACGAGGCTTTATTCAAACTGAAAAATACATCTAGTGTAACATGTTCCCACCTTGAATCCAATGGATTCTTGGAAATCTTAAGAATATATTTCAAGTTCTTCCAAGGAGCACATTGGAAAAGTAGCACTCTCAACTAAACTTGCGTGTCTCTTTGAAGGCAGAAAACTCAGGCTTGTCCAAGAGCAAACCCTTCCTTTAAGCCCACTAAGAACCAGCCTGAATGATGCTGATGATTTGATTTCACTCTAGGATTGATAGACTGTTTTATGTTCCCTTAAACCTTCTAGCAGAGGCGGCTGTGTCACTCAAATGTAGGCTTTGTGCCAAGTGATTCTTTGTAGTGTAAAACTCTTCCACTTCAGACAAACAGAAAAAGAAAGGCAACAGGAGTGTATTTTTTCCTGTGTGGTGATTTTTAAAAATCTATTGTTGTTGTATAACCTGCATCTTAGAAACTTCTTTTCATCTTTAAAGAGACCTAATTAGGTATGCTTCTATGTCTCTGGAAAAGTGTGCGCATACATGTTCGTGCGTGTGTGCATGGGTGTGTGGGTGTGCACATGCATGTACATATAACTCTTACAGGAATCTGATGTCCAAGTGTTGTATATCTTTAAACTTAAGGTAACAGATTGTCCAGTGGCATGGATGTCCATACAATTAAGGTGGCTAGGATGTCTACGAAATGGAACAAAATCACTTTGATTCTCATTATTCAGCTAATTTCTTTGTGTAAATTTTTTTGTTATACCTTTGCCACACTCTTCAATTTTCCCTGATGATTAAACAGTAAAAAAAAAGAAAAACACCAAAAAAAAACCCAAAACCCTGATATCTTTAGCGTTTAAAAGTACCTCATTTTGATCAAGCCATGAGCTAACACGAATGTAACCGGATTTCGCTAACCCTTCTTTATTTTATTTCATTTTTAAGACCCCACTTCAGGGGCTATCTGTATAGTCAGATTACATTTCTTAAGAATCAAATGTGCTTCCCCCTCAGCTCTGTCATTTTTTAAAAATATTTGTCCTGTGAAATTTCGAAATAATAGGTTGTATATATTTTTTTCTCAACCTTTTCTAATTTGGCATTTGTTAATGGTTTGTTTTCCTTATTGATTATTGTGCTTTCTTTCCTACTATTTCACCATGCCGTGTTTTCAAACCTAGTTATCCTTTCACCTGAATATTTTTGTTTTTACCCCTAATAATTTTCCATTTAGTGTATGAGCACAAATTACTCTGACAGCTATGCTGATCATACCTTTTCCTTATGTTCCCTAGGATCATTTAAATATTGCCTTATTTTCTTCCCCCTTCCTGAGCTGAGTCAGCTTAGCAAACTGTTGAAGTAAAGAGTACTAGGTCTGTCAACATTTTTAGGTGGCCTGTGAAATTTACATATTGATTTGGCCCTGCCCACATGAGCACTGGCCACATATACAGAGGTGTTCTCTCTTCAATCTCTTTTCCACACAGCTCCTACCATGGCTTCTATTAAATATATGGGTAAGTTTACTTTCTCATTTTAATGTAGTGTCTTTGCTTTTATCCTGTGTTTCCAGTCATTAGATTACATGGTTTAAATCTAAACTTTAATTACCCTGACATTCTGCATTTTAACTTTAATGGTGTCCTTGAAATTCTCTTCTAAGGCCATCTTAGAAGCCTCTGTTTTAGTTTCTCAAGCTTTGACTGGTATGACATTATACTGTTATGTCTTAATTATGTGCATCTATATTCATTTATTTTTATTCCTGCATGTGAAGTCCTTTCTCACCATAGAAAGCAGGTAAAACATGCCATTGGTTTGATGCTTTCACAAATAAGCAAGGTAGCAATTGAAAATAATAGATGTATATTTATACAATTACACACATAATTGTGTGTGTATATACATATGCATAAATATGTATACATATGTGTGTATGTTATGATTCGTTATCCCCAAAGATTAAAGTGATAAATTTTACTTATGGTTTGACATTGGGAGCTAACGTTCTGAAATAGTTTACAGGCCTTTAGGAGGATTTTATTTAATTTCAAAATAATTGAGTTAGTAACCACTTACAGACTACACATTCACTGTTCATTCTCTGTTGTGGTTAGAAATCATTTTCTTCTAAAGGTAATATCAGGTTTTTTAAAATTGTTGTTCAATGTGTACAGATGTGTCAGAGTATATGCAAATTTAGGTATTGATCAAGAACTTTTCATTCTTCTTGTTTTCTTTCAGAAAAGAGTATTGGCTCTTCATTCAGTCTATCTGGGTTTTAATCCGTGCTTGACGCACACCAGCTTTGTGACCTCAGTTATCTAAAGGCCCAGGGAGGTGGTATGGCAGGTCATTGAGGTAACACAGGTGAAAGACTTAGTTCAACAAGCCTCCAGTGTGTCTGAGCTCCCTCATGTCATCATCATAATTAGTAGGTCTTTGCATACCCATGCAATCTAAAATTGCATTGTATATTATACTAAGATTCTTCTATTATACTAAGATGATTTTTCATTTCCTGTCCTGTAAAAAAACAAAAACAAAAGCAATTAAACAAACAAACAAAAAAGCCAAACACCTAAAAAATTCCATCTCCTAGTAGAAGCTGCAGACAGATTTACATTAGGTTTAAACCTAATATCTGATTTGATCTTTCCGCCTGAGGGTGTAGGTGAATTCTGTATGATTATCCCCTTTGTGACGAAAGGAAATCAGAATTACAATGACTGTGTGTTACTGAGTCCACAAATCTTGTTGTTGTAATAAGCAGTGATCAGAACTCAGGCCATGTGACCCCTCTTTTAGAGTCCTCACACTGTGTACATCATCTGCTTCTCAAATATTTTGCAATATTTGTTACTCAATTCACTTTCCTCTTCCTCTTTTACTTCATAAGTGTTAAATCCCATGAATCAGCTTATCCAAAAATATTGTTACGAATGATTTTATTCAAACCATACAAATACTAAAAGAATTATTACTTTTAATATTTTTGAAATGAGAGTCTTTCAAAGTATGGCACAATATGTTAAAGGAAATTACTGTGAAAGTTAATGGCCTAAAAATTTTAAACTTTAGTAGTATAAAATTAGACAAAAAATGAACTTAAATATTATCAAAATTTTTAAAAAACTGTCAAATGTCAGAAGACTGGCCAGTTCCTTAGTAACTAACAAGGAAAGGACAAACAAATTCATAGAAGAAAAATAGACAAGAATATAATCACAAATACCTTAAAGATTTATTGGTTTTAGCGACAGCGTGTGTGCACGAGCATGGGGAGGGACGGAGAGAGGAAGAGAGAGAATCCCAAGCAGACTCGCCCCTGAGCATGGAACCCATGCAGGGCCCAGTCTCACGACCCTGAGACATCAGGACCTGAGCAGACACCAAGAGTCAGACACTCAACTGACTAAGCCACCCAGGCACCCCTCACAAATATTTTAGAATAGAAATGGCTAATATACCTAAGAAAATAGGTTCAACTTCATTCGTTTGAATATTTACCAATAAAAAAGTACTTGTTAAAAACTCAAAATTCAGTATAAACCAGTATGAGTGTGTATGCAGACAGGTAGTCTCACACATTGTGGTGTAGATGTATAAACAGAAATCTGGTAAAACTCTACTCCCCACTCTCGCAAAAAAAGTACACACTTTTGACTTAGAAATTTCACTCACTGCTGTTTACTGGTGTCCTAGAACATGGAAACAAAACTATATATGCATACAATGATATTATAATAATGTTGTAGGTGACAGGTGAGAGTGACACCTGGAGGCATGGCACAACACAGAGCTGTTGAATCACCATGTCGTACACCTGAAACTAACATTGTGCGTCAGCTGTACTCAAAAAAATTTTTTTCATTTTATTTTCTTTTCAGTGTTCCAGAATTCATTGTTTATGCACTCAAAAATTTTTAAAACTGTATATGAATGTTTAGCATTTTTTGGTAAGATCATAGAACTGCCGATACAAGAAAGTGTCCATTAAAAAAGAGATCAGTTATTTCAAAGACAATACATCCTTAACTATGGTATATTTTTCAATAATGGAAAAAGAGAGCATTAACTCTATCCAAAATAGGATATCTCCAAGGCATATAGTTTGAGAAGAGTCAGTTGCAAAAAGTATGATTTGGTATGTGTAGTATTCCATATACGTACGTATGTAAATTTAAAATTCATAAAGCTATAGGCAGTTGAGAACATAACTAAATTGGGGGTTGAAACTTCTCATTTTATACATTTTTATAATTTTCAATATTTCTTATTTGTCCATATTACTTTAATAAATTCCCCAACATAAACATTTGATTAATAGCCAATGATCACCATAGCTGATTAAACACTATAGGTCAGGCTCTGTGCTAAATCCTTAGTATTATCACTGTTCATCTTTACAACAGTTCTGAAAAGGCAGTATTTCCACTGTAACCAAGAGAGGCAAAGTAGTTAGCAATAAGGCACATGCTTTAGGAAGTGATGAACTCCAAATTCAAACTCTGGTCAGTTGACTGTCAAAGCAGATGCTCTTCATCTCAAACCATTGAATATTTGTGGTATGAACAGACAGCCTAGTAACTTCTCATTTCTGACCATCCTTGCTATTTTTTTAAGGGGGAGGGAGGGAGGGAGAGGGGAGAGAGAATTTTAAGCAGGCTCTAAGCCCAACGTGAAGCCTGATGTGGGGCTCGATCTCATGATCCTGAGATCATGGCCTGAGCCCAAATCAATAGTCAGAAACAACCTACTGAGCCACCCAGGGGCCCCCATTCTGACTCCTTTTAAAATATTATGGTTATGACAATTTCTGTGTGTATCCATTTATTTAATTGGTTACCAGCTTTGAGTCTGTTCTTCACTCTGGGGATTGAGCAGTGAACTAACTGGACAAATGTCTCCCTCCACTTGGAGCCAGTATTCTAGCGGATGCAAAAACAGGACAAAAAAATAAGCCAAATCTACGTAAAATAGTGCTATATAATCATCAGATAATAGAACAGAAGGGAGAAAAGGGGCAGGGGCCCAGTGGAAGGGGTTTGAATTTGAGTGCTAGTGATCAGACCCCTGTCATGTGTTGCAAAGAAGTCCCTCACTTAGTTCTTACCATCCTCTTACTTAGTTTTGTCCATTTTTTGATTAAAAAATAAGAGTAAGAGGTCCTTTAACTACTGACCTCCCCTCGATTCAACCAGTGCCCAGTAACCTCAGGATTCACTTGTCTGTCTGATTTCAAACCCTATGTGGTCACCAAAAAGGGTTCCTAGAGAGCTGTGCCTAAACAGACTTTATTCTGTTGCAAGTTTCATCCTTCATTTTACTAGATCTGTCTAGTGCTCTAGTGGATGTACATATGGCAAGGTGTACTCTCATATAAAATACATCCCTTCAAAATACTGTGGGTATATATTCTTTTCCCCAAATGAAAACCTCAACATTGTTGACTCAGAAATGGGTGCAACATTTTTCTGCTTTATTGTCCCAGGTATGGATTTTGCTCAAAATCTAAATGTATGGTTACAGATTTTACCTAGCTATGCTCTTTTGGGGTCTTAGCGCACGAGACTCAGAAAGCTACTCAGGAACTGCTGTCTAAGGGATTGAACACAGCTGCCCTCTGGGAATGTAAATTTGATTCTTTGGACTGCTTGGGAGTGTGTGACATTTCCCTCTCCAGAGACCGTCAGAGGGTTTGAATGGCATTAGGCTACTGATGAGTGTTCCAAGTAAGTTCAGTGTCAAAGCATCTATTTCGCTTGTATTTTTTCTGAAGTATCTTTCTGTGATGGTGTTCATGTTTTCATCGTCATTTAACTATCCTTGCAATGTGTTTAAAATTTGCTCTTTAAAATAGGAGCTATCTGAACTCCTGTGTCTGTGAGCTATTTTTGAATTGTCATGTTGGGGGCGGGGGAAGTGTGTGAGAATTCAAGTTGAGAAGAAAATATATCAAAGCAGTTCAAAAACAATAAAATAGATACTCTTAAGACAGTTATTAAAATAGCCCTTTATTACCTTTTTACTAATACAGCAAAGGTCACAGACCTTTCAAGGGCTCCTCTTTTTAAGTTACCTGAAATCTCTAAGCTCTTCTGTTGAAATGAAAAGCATAAATTACAAGGGGATTGTACAAGTTCATTTCTACTTAATCCTAATGGAGTGGTCTCAGATTTAGAAAGAAAAAGCCTAATAATACCTAATCCCTAATAAGTACTAATATCTAAGCATTCATTTTTAAATATAAGCATCTGTGAAAATACCTGGGAAAAAGAAAGCTTCAGGGAAAAAGGGCAGTTGAGATTCCTGTCCAGTTGCACTGCAGTGCTTACAAATGAAGAGAGTCCTGCCATACTCAGAAGGGAGAACACAGGCAATCCAGTGAGAAGGACTGCTTTAAATATGATCTAATGAACTAAATATATCCTGCCTGTTATTGTCAGCTCGCTTTATTTCAAGGTTGACTTGGAGGCATTTATGCAGCGGCCTGTCTGGTAGATATGGCAGTTTAACTTTGTAAAGACGTTGATCTTCCTTACATGATTTTGGGAATTTCTTTGTATTCTTAGTATTGATGCTCTCTCCCCCGCCAAGACCTTCTGTTTTCATTAGATTTTAAAATCTTGCCTTTCCTTTAAAGTACCTTAACTATATACCTTTCTACATGAAGAGGTCATCTTAAATGTAATTCTATTTAAATGTTATTGAATAGTTCTCCTTTCGCTGAAGAAACCTAAGGGGAATTTAATTTTTTGTCTTCATATGGATATTTTGCTGTGCTCATGACAGTTGTGGAAAACTAACAGAAAATGATAAACAGTAGTTAAGAATTTCCAGTTAGAACAATATGCTGTTTCCTTTTTTAAAGTCAGTTTATCATCCTTGTTGATTCACGGTGTCTCCAATTGTTTTCAAAATCCTTAGTCTTTATGCACTTTAGATTAATGCTGTCTAGAGAAGTGCATTTTCTTTCAATTTTGTGGAGTTTTGCAAGCTAAATCATGACGAGGAAGTAAGATTACTAATTCTTCCTAATTTATACTTTCCACCCCCTGGACCTAGTTCATCATCTGGAATAATGATTGTGCAGGAAAATAGAATATATTAGAGGCAGATCAGAAGGTCAGTGCCTTTTGTTTCTCTGGCCTCTGACTTACTTGGATGGGAAAATGGCCAAAAAAAAAAGTCTGCTGAGTATCTCAGATATAGGTAATGGGTCCTCACCAGACCATAAAAATAGACCCGTAAGAGCCATACCAGTAGTGTGATGTGGGTGGGTTTCTTTTCCTTTTTTTTTTTTTTTTTTTTCCTAATTCCTCTGGCAACAAACCACTCACTGGGATTTGATATTGTACTTTTTTTTTTAAAGCATATTTAAACTCACAGACTTTATGTAATGAGGATTTTAGTGTAGAGTTTTTCTGCAGAGTACCATTTGGTCCTACCAAGAACTGTCTGTTCAAATGTTTGAGCCTTTGATTGAAAAATCTTGCTTAGCCTATTTAAAGGTAAGTCATATGATTTGTTTCTAACAAAAAAGATTTCTATCTCCTAAATGATAGGAGATGACTGTAGTATAATAACACTCTTAAGAAGTTGTAGCACAATAACAACAAAAAGCTGTAACTGTTTTTCAAAGTCATTAGGCTTTTTTAAAAAATTAGATTTGTGTTGTTTTCCAAGTTACAAGTCTTTCTACATTTTATGTTTCAAAAATATTAAAACCTTGTCCAATGGTCAGTGGCATTTTATTTTTTGATGTTCAAAATTTTGCATCTGTAAACATTTATTTATTAACATTTAAAATGATTTATGATCCAGTTTGATTACAGTGAAACTTTCATTGTACACTTAAGCTATTTATACCTGATTTTTAATTTAGGAATAAAAATTCATGGTAAGATTAATATAATGCATTAATTATTATAAATGACTTGCTATTCTTATGTCCACAACATTTCTAGTTTGCAATTAGCTACTTATTACTTGACAGAGTCATTAGTGTCTTTAATTTTCTATCTGAATAGTATTAATCGTTGGTGAACTTTGTCACTATGGTTAAATGCAATGTGTATTTTGGATATGTTCTTGTTAAACATTTTTTTCCTTAGTGAACAAAGAAACTATAATTGCTACTTGGAATGGTAAATTATATTCCAAATAATGATTCTAGATTTAATTAATTAGTATAAATTATGTAAAATTTGGTAGGTAGGAGAATGAAAAGAAATCAAAATTAATATTTTGGGCTCTGTAGAAAACTTATTACAAATAAATATTATTATTATAAATAATAAATAAATAAATAAATAAATAAATAAATTTGTATTATTACAAATACAAATTATTTCCTTGAATGATGACACCAAATTTATTTATTTATTTTTAAAGATTTTATTTATTTATTTGACATAGACAGCGAAAGAGGGAACATAAGCAGGGGGAGTGGGAGAGGGAGAAGCAGGCTTCCCACCAAGCAGAGAGCCCAATAAGGGGCTTGATCCCAGGACTCTGGGATCATGATCTGACCTAAAGGCAGACACTTAAAGACTGAGCTGCCCAGGATCCCCTAAGTTTAAATTAAGGATAAATCATCCTAGGAAAATTAGAAGTTTCAATTTAATTATAGCAAGTTAATTCATACTGGAAATGGCATAAATTCTCTGGAGTAAATCTCACACAGTTTCTGGAATTATCAAGAAACATAGTGAAAGACGTTTTTAAAATGTTTGTGTGCATTTTTCAGTCCTCTCCTATGTGGTTTTGAGTTAGTAATGCCTTTTGAACCTAAAAGAAGCATTACTTCCAGTACTGGTTCAGAAGAAAACCAAAATGAAATTTGAAAAGGGTTTTGTTATGTAGGGTCCAGTGGTCCATTGGATTTTATGAGAGAAAAATATGTAGAAAATCTTTATTTACCAGAATCATTATTATAGCAGAACAATGAATCCAGTCCACCATCATCAGATAACAGCTTAGTCTGGGAGGTACACTGACCTTACAATTGGAGAGTACTTGCACAGGATGTACTGGAAAGTTTGGAATTTATAGTTGCCTCCCTTATTTTTTATGAAAATGTTTGGCCCTGTTTACTCAAGCACACTTGAATCTTGTGGGTTTTCTGTTTCTGAAGGAGGAAATTCTGTAACTGTCTTTTGATTTAATCACAAGGTGTTTTCATTCACTGGCCCAAGTTATGGCTAAAAGCTTTAAGCAGCATCTCCTAAACTAGCAGCTACCTCCCATTTGTGTGATACTTTAAGTTCATGTATATATATATATACATATATATATATATATTCCTATATATATTCCTATATATATATAAAATCTGACTAAATTTATATATATATATAAATTTAATCAGATTTTATTGTCATCTAAGTGTTTTGCAAATAATTGTTCCTACTTGTATACACTATATACATTTATTAGATTAAAAAATTGGCCAGCATGAAATAACATTTTACTGTTTAATTGTATGGTTGTTCAAAATAATATTTCATGATAACATGTCAAAATAACATTTTTTTAAAAGATTTTATTTATTTATTTGATAGACAGAGATGACAAGCAGACAGAGAGGCAGGCAGAGAAAGAGGAAGGGAAGTAGGTTCCCTGCTGAGCAGAGAACCTGATGAGGGGCTTGATCCCAGGACGCGGGGATCACGACCCGAGCCAAAGGCAGAGGCTTTAACCCACTGAGCCGCCCAGGCGCCCCAAAATAACATTTTTTATGATAGGAATTTTTATACATAATCTCATTTACTTTTGACATTTACAACCTTATTTGATTAGTGATACAGTCATTTTAGAGAAAATTTAGCCACAGAGAAACTATCCTATCAAGACCCAAATTAAACCTAAATCACTTGACTTCAAAGTCCAGTATCTGAACCATTGCAAAGCACATGATATCTTACTGTTTATAGTATAATTTGAAGTGGGAAAAAATAGAATTCCTGTCTGAGGTTCAAAGATTAAGAAAAGCTCTAGACAGTCCTATTTAAACTGATATGATCTTAAGAAAATCATTTCAAACCTATAGTAATTCCTCCAAGTACTCCAAAAAGTAGCCTTGTTTCTAGATGGACTTTGTAATGAAGTCCAGTGTACTTACTGTTTTAAGACTACCACCGAAACAAGTTTTAAATTATAGTATTTGAAAGTATAATTTAGTGATATGTATCTTTGTTTCATATTATAGATGTTTATAATTTTTTTCTGTTGTATATTTTTACCTCCACTTATTTTTTTAAATTAATTTATTTATTTTAGAGGAGGCAGGGACAGAGAGAATCCCAAGGAGACTTCCTGCTGGGCTTGATACCCAGGACCCAAGACTCAGCCACTTAGGTGTCCCTACCCCCACATATTCTAATAGGATAGAAATGTCCCTACCCCCACATATTCTAATAGGATAGAAATGTAAAAAGGACTGTGGTAACTTCAGTAAGAAAAGATATTGGATAACTTCTCATATAGTTATTGAAGTATTTTTCTGCAGAGCCCTAGGGTTCTGTGAGGATGACTCAGAGCTCAAGAGAAGTAGGACAGGAAGGGGAAAGGGCCACACTTCTTGCCCCCTTTAACCAGAATAGCTTTTCTTTTAGCTATGTTTATACATTGAAATTGCATGTAAAGAATTCTGTCTCTGAATAGAAGATTATAAGGTACAGATCTAATGACTTCTGTTTCCACATGATGAAATGCAAGCAGATTAAATTATTGGTTTATACCCATTGCAACTAGCTTGGGTTTGAATCTGCATCATATTTATGTCTAGGAAATCATGGCATGTAAACACACCTAGGTATGGTGTAGGGTCAGAGTGTGAAAAGGAATCTAATTTTGAAAACTAACTTACATCATCCATATCCAACCTGTTGAATTAATAACACCAAAAATGGGTTTTGTGGGCAGGTACCATATTTATTAGGTGAAAAAGGCCTGTGTACCAAAAGAACAGTGTATGTGTGTGTGGTTGAAAACAGAAGTGTATGATCTGGTTTTCTGTTCTAAGGAAACGTGCAAGGAAGGTTTATGGATAGAATAGGAATTCTGAGCTACTCACTCATGAGTAAGAAAATGTCATGAAGGTCCTAGCATTGATTTATGCTACAAATACTCTTGTGATCTGAGCTTTTTCAAGTTTTGCAGTTCACATCCCAGGAAATTTTACCTCTAGGCCATGCCTTCCCTGGGAATAGTTTCCCCAGGAACACAGCTTTATCCACACATGGGAAGAATTACAGATTCTCTGGGAATTTTCTCTGATTTTCTGATCTATTTATTGGAGATGCTTCTTAGAGCTCAGTCTCTCAGTTTCTACCACCAGGTTTCCAACATAGTGGAAAGGCACAATACTCCTAAATTCATTCTGGAAACACTCCTTTATTTGACAATGAAAAAAAAGGAGAAAGAAAAATTGTATTCTTCTTCCTTCTTTCAAAGATAACCCAAGGGAATAAGATACACTTACAAATTCTACAAAAAGAATAGGATTTATAATCTGTAAATTGATAAGATACAACTGGTCTCCCTATAGATTCAAGAAAGATACGTGATAAGTGATATTTTTAAATATGCCTTTTTCGGGGCGCCTGGGTGGCTCAGAGGGTTAAAGCCTCTGCCTTCGGCTCAGGTCATGATCCTAGGGTCCTGGGATGGAGCCCCACATCGGGCTCTCTGCTCCCCAGGGAGCCTGCTTCCTCCTCTCTCTCTGCCTGCCTCTCTGCCTGCTTGTGATCTCTGTCTGTCAAAAAAATAAAAATAAAATAAAAACTTTAAATATGCCTTTTTCTTTTCTCTTCTTTAGAAAATGTTCAGCCATTAGTTTTCGGTCCTGTACCTGTGATTGTTCTTTGCTTTCCAGATTTAAGTACCTCAAGCAAGAAGTAAATTATTGCAGATATCAATGTCTTGTGTATTCTTATGAAGGAGAAATAACAATAAATGTAATCCAAAATTAGCAAGTGAAATAAATTACTATTTTAGTATGTAAGGAACTATGTTTTGAAGAACACCAAATGTGCAAGACACACATTTTACATGCCCTAGCTAAATGTGAGAGAAGAATGGGGAGGAACTACACTTTTTTTTTCCGTGAAGATAAACATGGGTGGAAAAACGATTGAATAGAATGTGCTGTAACCTGAGCTTTTCTCTTGTGTATGCAGTGTGTGTCTTATGTAATGTTGGCCCTCCTTTGCCTCAGGTGAATAAAACTGATTTTAATTTTATAATATGAAGCATAAGGTTAAAGTATGAGTTGAATAACAATACCTAATTACTCATGGTATCAAGGCACTGAAGGAAAATAAATGAACCCAAGTAATGTCAAATATCTTGCCTATTATTAGGGAAAAAAGTTGGAAAGTTACAACAGTGTACCAAAAATGAATCAGTTGAAAATGTGGAGAGAAAAATAAAAGACACAAACTCAGTCATTCTCTCTCAAAAATATTAATACACATGTGAAGTAATGTCAGATTACTACTTGTAGCTTTCCTTACATAACATCCAAACCAGTGTTATCCCAGTAACTATCTAACCATGAGATTCAACAGGATAAATTACTTGATAAATTACTCGATACTTCTGTTTTCTGATGAACTTAAAACTCACGAGCAGTGGGATGGATACACTATCTCACTTCAGTTTTAAGTTTAAAGCAGACAGAGCCTGGGCAGGACCCAGATTTCCACATTACTTGACATCTTTGGGGCCCTGGATCCTTAGTAGTCACAATAATGGATTTCCTGGTTCAGAGAGGGAGGCATTGGACAACATGTGCTATCCCCTGGGTCTTCCAATAGATGTTCCTGGGACTCTGCTCTTTGCAGAAACCCTTCCCTCTAGTACATGGGCTACTTGAATAAAGGAAAATAATTCTGGAAACAGTGAGATAGATTCATGATTTGATTACGGTACAGAATCTGGAAAAGGGCAAATATATGCACATGTATCTATTTTAGCAACGATAGAATTGTAATTTTTAAATCATTTTATGTTCCATCTGTCTGAGTTGCAAATGACATGACTATTAGTGAAGATTTTTAGTGACTTTTATATGGAACATAAAATAACTTTCCAAAAGGTATGACCTAATATTTGAGTTTTTTTAAAATAGATTCATGATATTTAATAAAGAGAACTGCAATTTAACCGTGGGGATTTCCTGTGCTAATTTTTAAATGGGTTTGCAAAGCCATTGGTTTCTATAGAGATTCTCCTAGACCTTCCTCAGGGTGGAGGAAAGGAGAATGTCAGATGGGAGAGGGGGACGAAGCTGGGAATCTAGACCCAGGGTTCCCACCACGGTTGTACTCCATAGTCACTCTGCCCATTTGTCATCCACGTAAGAATCTGAAGAACCAGTTCAGCCACTTAAAAACTGCAGATCTCATCACAGCATCTTACTTTACACATGAGGAAACTGAAGTGAGAGAGATTAAGTGGTTTGCCCACCGTCATCTGGCAAGACAGTTGGAGATCAGTTTTTTGGCTTAATCTCTAGTCCGTATACTAAGTCTCAACTACACTAGGTTAGATCTCTGTATTTGGATTGCTACTTGAGGTAAAACGTGCAAATGGGAGTTGGAGGATGGTCTTTGAAATGAACATTCGGTGAGATATTACTTACTAAGCTACCCTGATTATGTTTATTTGTTCATAGTGTACAAAACACCAGGATAGCAATGCATGTTACATGATTTCAGAGAGTAGGGAAAGCTTTTCTTCACACTTCACCCCCAAGCAATTAATAAAAAGCCAACTCCAGACTGCAGGAAACCTAAGTCACTAGTTTAGGCTTATATATTTACTTCTTACATTGGAAAAAACGTTTGACACTAATAGGATTCAGGCTTCTTAGCCATTAGAACCTCCAATGTGAATGAGTTCAGTGAACCCTGATTTACAGTGGAAGTATCCAGGGTATAAGGCGTAGGTAAAGAGATATGACAAAGATAAGAATGAGTAGAGGTAAGTAAATAAAATTGCCCTGGGAAAACCGTACCACTTATCTTTCTCCATTTTGAGGACAAGTCTAATTTTTCTTATTTTCTTAGCTATACAAGTATTATTCTTAAAGAAATGATTCCTCCCATGGAAATAAGTGTTCATGACGTCATAAGAGTGGCACTTCGGTTGCAACAATGCTGTAGAGGGAAAATCTGAGACCATAAGAAAAGTAGAATTTTTATTATTTAAAGTGTAGGCAGAAAATATTTTGTGTGATTTTTTTTTTTTATCTGCAGTCTCCATTCTTATGGCATTTATGTTTTCCATGGCCTTGGGCAATGAAGCAGGGAATATTTGTTTCTAAGCTACAAGGCACATTTTAACTGTTCGTCAATGCCAGGTCAGCCCCACTTAAAAAAAATAGAGTTGCAACCAAAAATAGGAATGTGCTTTCAAATATTAGAAGGAACAAATTCTTATTTCTTACAATAGAATCCACTCATATCAGAAATAATTTCCTTTCAGTCTTTGTGAAATAACCACATAGTGTATAAAGATACCAAAAATAAGATTGACTAGGTGTAATACACACAAGCACAAATTAGTTGATTTTAGCACAATTGGTTTGAAGCAATTGCCCATTATGACAGAATAATATTGCAGTTGAATATGCAAAAAAGATAAACAAAAAACAAAAAACAAAAAACTGAGACTCGTAACAAAGCAGTGCCTATCATTAAAACTACATATCCTCTACCTCATGTATTTAAATTCACATCTATGGTCTATCCAAAATTCAGTTATTAACAATGAAATTGAAAGTGAAGTACACTTCTTTCAAATAGTTCAGGTTTCAGCATTATTTATAAAAAAAAAAATCAGACAGGTCAGTATTCATGAAAATGAGATTTTTCTTTTAGTAGTGGTTATAATTTTGGTGACATGAGAGAGGTTCTAGTATTAATTCCCAATTTATTTTCCCAATGTAACCATGCATTTTTGTTTTAACAGATAGCTTACGAATGATTAGAAGAATTGATTCTTTCTGAGACTCGTCAGAACATTCCCTCTAAAATCTGTATCTTGCTGGATACTCGTGAATAAGGTATAGTAGAGACCGCGTGTGTTATCATACTTAGCATTTGGCAGAGAAGACCTCAGTCCACACATCTTCCTGAGCAGGAGAGCCCCAGGCAGGCTGTGGCTGGCTGTGTTTGGGAAGCGAAGCCAGATAAAGGACTAGCCGGCATCCAAGGGTCCTACCTAGGAAAGCAGAAGAGGCCAGAAGTACAGCAAGCATGTTCTCCTGAGATAAGATTTCAGTGCTCATCATCCAACGGTAGAAAATTGAAAAGATGAGAATTTTGAGGAAATACTCTCCGACAAAATCTTTTAGATCTTCTACCAGTAGACAGTTAACATCGAGAAGGGGAGGACCTAACCTAGAAAGTCCATCTCTAAAACAAAAAGAAAAAGCATCTGTTTATTTATAACTGGCAAAATGACTTTTCAGTTGCGTTTTCTTTGTACTTTGATCTTCTCATACTGATTATTTAAGCTTCTGTTTTATGATCTCTTTCTAACGCTAAACCCAGACCTCTTGAAACCATCTAATCAAAGCCAGGAGTTTGAAAGAAGCAGGTGCTGAACAGTTCTGTTTCCCCGATAAAGAAAATGGGCTGTGATCGAAACTGTGGGCTCATCGCCGGTGCGGTCATTGGTGCAGTGCTGGCTGTGTTTGGAGGTATTCTGATGCCGGTTGGAGACATGCTTATTGAGAAGACCATTAAGAAGGTACAAGTAGTCTAAAGGATATTTCTTGTCATTGGGATTCAGTCTGTCTTCTGTCCCTGTTTTGCTGTGGTACCTGTTTTCTATTTCATGGTCACTGGCAACGTTGTGTCTTTAATAAAAAGGGGGTAATGAACCATTGCAACTTCACCTGATAGAGAAATGTTAAAAGTATAAGGTACATGGAACAGGAACGCATCACTATCTTAAGCATAATATTCCAATTCTGACCAAAGCTGTGTAAAGGTACGCAGGTTAGTAGAAGTGATTGCTTTTCATTGTGTCTCAAGACTATGTCGATGTGCTTTTCAATAAGAAATAAGTGTGCTTTGTGAGGGTACATTTATAAAATTAGTTGTACTTTGGTTCATATTGAGAAAAGTTAATATATTTATATGTAGGTAGATACATACATACACATATACACACCTAAAATGGATTGTATTTCATAATGAAGCAGGAATCTTTGGTAAAACTGGTATAAACTTTTATTTTGCAAACTGCTGCTTTTTATAATATGTAATGACATATGATTGTTTTATAAACATTTCCTATTTATAAAGGTTTATACTGATTCTGCGAAAATACTTTCAGAAAGTTATGTAGGACATAAGCCAATGTATATGCAATGAGTTGCCTGTAGTTTTAACAAAAATTAGACAAACTAGAATTCATCTCCAACCTTCATTCTTTCTAATGAGCTTCACATCCACCAAACTTTGACTGAGATAGAGGGAGCCCGAGAGTAAGAAGCAGGTTGGCTGGAGTTCTAAACCATGGGTGGCAAATTCAGATGGCTTCAGGGGTTCCGAGACAGGGTTTAAAAAAAAAAAAGAAAGATTCCAAGAACAAAATAACATAAAAACAGGAACTATTGTGAACCTTGAGAGCATGTGTCCTGCCCCAGGGCATGTATACTTAGGTTTTATTTGTCAAGTATTATACGTAAAAAACTATCTGAGTGCTGGCCTCAGTTCACAGCCTGTCTAGCTGTCAGTGGCCCAGGGAGAGGGTTAAGGAGAATAGAACGCAATGGAGAACAACAAAAATCCATAAAATGGGCTAGACCTACCAATTAATACTGAAATTTCTGTTAGTGCCAAAACCTTTACTTCCCTCATCCATTCATCCCTGTTGACCTCTTGTTCTTATTATGAGTATAAATACACTTGATCTTAGCCAAAAGGCCGAGAAGCGATTATTATTATGAGTATAAATAATAAATAGTGTTAAAGATTTTTTTTTTATTTATTTGACGGACAGAGATCACAAGTAGGCAGGGAGGCAGGCAGAGAGAGAGGAAGGGAAGCACGCTCCCTGCTGAGCAGAGAGCCCGACATGGGGCTCGATCCTAGGACCCTGAGATCATGACCCAAGCCGAAGGCAGAGGCTTTAACCCACTGAGCCACGCAGGTGCCCCAAATAATAAATAGTTTTAAAATTAAAAGAAAATGTCTCGGGGCCACTGGGTGGCTCAGTTAGTTAAGCACCTGCCTTCAGCTCAGGTCATGATCTCTGGGTCCTGGGATCGAGTCCCACATTGGGCTCCTTGCTCAGCGGAGAGCCTGCTTCCCCCTCTGCCTGCTGCTCCCCTTGCTTTTGCACTCTTCCTCTGTCTGTCAAATAAATAAATAAAATTAAAAAAAAAATAAATTGTCTCACTATAGCCATTGTCTTAGTACAGAAGATAGGACAGTAGGCCATTTTTGAGATAATGGCTCCTATTTATGAGTGCTGTATTTGTTCAATAATAATCTAGGCATTTCTAGCATTACTATTACTAACACATTGCAAAGCTGAAACCCCATGCATTTAACTTCAACTTAAAAAATATATTGTAAAAAAAATAATAAAAAATAAAAATGTATTGTAAATGGAATGTCACCCCTCCCTCCTTGGAATTCCCAGTTTACTTGCTATTATTTATGACCCACTTCAAGAGAGACAAGCAGATGCTGGTGAGGTAGGGCTCACGTGACCCTGTGAGATGGAATTCCACTGCATGGTCCTCTTCCTACTTTATAAACTGTGCTTCCCTTCTGGAACTTCTGTGGAGAGAGCACAGAATCAGTTTCTCTGCTAATGTAAAGGCTACAATGTATCTTTTGGGAAAGTCTCCAGAATGGAAAGTCACCATAATCTCCCACTGTGCAGCTAAGTTTTAGGCTATTTTTTTCTGACACATAATTGATGTTCAGTAGCTAAATATTGATCATTTATCTTTTTCTTCTTCATTCAACAACAGTAGTACAGATAGCCTCTCTGTTCAACGGTGTGTGAAGTACTAACATCTATTTTAAGTGTTTAACGTTTATCTCTACATTCATAATATTGAATGATTAACTAATAATTGAATGATTAACTAATCATGAGGAAAGTAAGGGTTTTGAGATGCCAAAAATGTGCTTTTATATAGTGACAGAGAGGAAAATATTTTTTTTTACCTCAACAAGTTTAAGATTTAACTGGAGAAGGTATATCATACCAACATACAGAGAACTGTGAGCCTCATGTATCATATGGAAAAATGCTACTTGGAGTTCTTTCTTAGAATAGTAACTTCAGAAAGGTGAACCTGTTGGATTTTGATCAAGCATAGGATTTTGAAAGTCCAAAGAGGCCTGCAATAAAGGCATCAGAGGACTGATTAAACTTATGGAAAAAGTTGTGAAAATGCAACTAACGGCTATGAAGAGGGAGGGAAGAATCCAGAAAATGTGCCCCAAATACAGGATCAACAAAAGAGATGATTAGAAAAACCGCATGGGGTAAAATTTAGGAAGCTCCCAAGATCAGGCAGACGAATATTTAATTGACTGTATGACAGGCAGTAGTAGTTGGTGGCTGTTTTCTTGTAGGCGTAAGAAATAACAAAACCTGCTCGTAGAGATTGGTATCGTATGGCCAGCCTTTATTCAGAGCTGTGAAGAGCTTCAGATATACCAATTCATTTAATCTTTGCAGATCTCTATGAGAAGCTGTTATTTTATCCATTTTAGTCACAAGACCTTAAATCGACTTGCCAACTCATGTGGCCGGAAGAGTCCGTGGCCAATCCTAGACAGTGTGAAGGCAGAGACTAGATCACACACAGTCTTGTGCACTGTGATCCTGCCATAGAAAAGAGTGAAGAGTGAGGAGGCCAAGAACAGGAGAACAAGGAAAGCCTATGTAGGACGTAGCCACTTTCAGGGAGAACCTTAAGAGTCCCGTTTAGCAAGATCTCTGCACAGTCTGCACATGATACCACAAAGGTGCTCTGGGCTCACGTGGTAAAATACATAGGAAAAAAAAAATGGGTGATGGAGTGTGGTACAGTCTGGATATGGAACTGAATTAGGAAAGAGGGTAAAAATACTTCAAGATGTCCAGCTGAGCTATTGGGAAAGATGTGCTATAGGAGGGAAAAAAAAAGACTGAGGTTTTATGAGTGTTTTGATGACAATATCAGTATATATTTCAAAGGTCAGAACTCAGATTGATCATTGCTATAGAGATTACAGATAAAACTAAACAATCAATGTGCTTTCTCAAGAACTTGAGTATAGAGACACAAAAGCAGAGAGATCACTACAAGTTTTATGCATAATTCAGAGGTAAGAAGACAAAAACAATTTTATGTGAAGAAATAAAAACAAAAGAGTGTAATTAATTTGGCAGTTGGGGGGGGCACCACTCAAGGAAAGAGAAAATCAAATGCTCTCAGGCCGATGAAAATTCAGGAAATAATGGTTAGAACATGGTCACTAAGGTTACTGAATGTATAAATTCAGTAGGGTAGGATAACAAATTTAGCAGGGAAATGCAGCAAGGAAATGGAGGACTTTCTCTTCTTGTTTTTGAAGTAAGGGTTGTCTGTGCAACCTTTTACAAGACACGGTGGGAGAGTACAGATCTAGAACCTAGAAGGAGAAAAAGGCGCAAAACAGATTGAGGAAGAATGAGTTCCAAAAAAACCTCCTGATAGTTTATATCGTATGCCTGCCGCATGTCCATAGACTAAGACGAACCATTAGAATCCCTTCAGGGGTCAGAATCTCTGATATATTTAAGACTAAGCCTGATTTTCTCCCAGATTTCCATATAGCCACGTTGATCTTGTCAATTTTAGTCCTATAAAGATGCCGGGACTTTTCTTTCATTATAGTAGGCTGTTTCTTTTTTCTTCGGTTTACAAAATCTGTTCTAAAAATAAGATTGCAGGGGCACCTGGGTGGCTCAGTGGGTTAAGCCTCTGCCTTCGGCTCTGGTCATGGTCCCGGGGTCCTGGGATTGAGCCCTGCCTCTGCATCCGGCTCTCTGCTCGGTGGGGAGCCTGCTTCCCCTCCCCCCCACCCCGCCCCCGCCTGCCTCTCTGCCTACTTGTGATCTCTGTGTGTCAAATAAATAAATAAAATCTTTAAAAAATAAATAAATAAAAAATAAAAATAAGATTGCAACATGTATCTGCTTGACACAGAGTAGGAGTCAAATCTCTGAATTATGTGTAAACCCACGGAGCCCAGTGCCTTTAAGACCCCCGCCTCAGGAGCACTTAGGTTAAAGCGATTATTTTGCAAACATATAAATGTTTTAGTTCTGGTTATTGTTTGCTACTGAAACTCACTGAAGATTACTTTCTTCATTTAATTGACTAATAGCAAATTGGGCAAGTTGTTACCTGCATGCAAGCACCCTTAAAAAAAAAAAATAAAGTGTTTACTTGAAAAAGGTCAGAAAATCATCCTATGCTGTTATCTCATTTATAAAGTGGAGTTGGAACTGGGTGCTGTCTTCTGTGATATCATTTAGACTTAAATGATATCACAGAAGACAGGACCCAGTCAGCACTTGAAATAGTCTAAAATAGTCCAGAAATTTTACTTCTTTTATATATATGTGTGTGCATGTATGTATACACAAAACATTCATTTTACTTACTTTCTAAGGGATGTTTTCTAGGGATGTCATGCTTTTTACGGATTACAGCTGAATACTTTCTTACCAGTACTTCTGACTCAGATTGCTAAGAAAGTTCCGTGGAGTCAGCAGGTTTCTGCAGTCTTACATAGCTAGACAGAGTCAACGGCACTAGCTGTCACAAATGTGGAAACTACCACAGCACTCTGGAAAAAGGTCAAAGTTCTGCCAACATTTACAAAAGATAATTGGTTACTTGATGTTTTTATTACCACTTGATAAATATTTGTGTAACATTGGTAATTTTAAATAAATCTCAATTTCCCTATCATAGTAAGTATAGAACACCAAGAAGGAAATTAAAGCTTCCTTTTCTTTCCTCCTAAAAGACTAATGTTAAATTATACCATCAGTCAATTACACCATCATTTCTTTCCCCTATTCTTGAAAAGAACAACCCTTTGGTAGCTTGTAAGACATGCCTTCAGATAAAATAAATTGAAATGATAATTATTTATTAAAATAGCCCAGATTTGACTTGATAGTCCATATTTTAAATAGTATAATATTTATATTACTTCTATAATACCATCTTATAGTGTTTCCAGGTATGAAAAAATGATTTGTAGAAATCGTTTTATGTTAATGACAATATATGAGAACATAAACATGAACATGAAACAGTATAAAGTAAATTTTAAATTAGAGGTGTAAAAATGGATTAAACACTACATATATTTTTCATTTGAACTGCAGTTATAAAATTACTTAACACCAGTGTTTCAAGAAACAGCAGGTATGTATATATGATTTTCATCCTCCCATCCAAGTTGTATCAATGTATCAGCATAATTAGGTACTCACGCTGAAGGCACAGCCTCCCATATTAAGTTCTCACATCAGTTTTTGGAGGCTAATTTCCTGGGTTTCAACAAATCTTATGCTGGGTTTTAATTGATGACTTGAGGCTGAAGCTCTTCTTTGACTGTCAGCACAACTGTCACTAATACCATAATTCGTTGTGGTTGGTGTGCACGTGCACACATGCACATGTGTGCACTCACTTGAATGCATAATGCACAAATTTTTTTGCATGTGAGGAAATGGCTTGTAACTAGTCCTAAACGGAACAAATTGTGGTAGTGAATGGGGAGGGTGAAGACTATTTTCAGTATGTTTCTGCATTTTAAGGAAGTTTTAATGTCTCTGTGGTGAGAATAAATTTTAAAATGACTAAATAGCAGGAAAAAAAGTGCCAGAGAATACTTTGTGAGTTATCGCCACATGACTGGTTGAGACAGAAAATGCTATGAATGAAACAATTCAAGCAGTCTAGAGACTAAATGATGTTAGAATTCTCCCCCCAAAGGGTGGATAGGATTTGTATGAGAATAATAGCTAATATTTACTGAATGTTGCTAGCTATGTGCGCACACTGTCCGAAGTGCTCATCTTTATTAATCTCTACAACTAGGAGGCTAAATATTCAATTAAACCATACAACTTATGTTGAGTTTCAAAAATGCTAATTTCATGTGGTTCAACCTAATACTATTTTTTATCTCTATTTTACAGATAAACTGACATTATAAACTTGACAGTATAAAGACATTAAATAACCTGCCTCAGTTTGAGTGGTTTGCACAGGACCAAACTGGGGACGAACCCCATAGGATCTAGTGTCATTCTTAAATATTTCACTCTGTTTTGTTGGAAGAAGCCACTATGCTTGCTCAGGGTGAGGATAAGGGAATCTAAGTCATAGACTAAATTCTGCTACACATAACTCTCTTAGCACTTTATGAGATCCTTGAGAAATGGGACAACATTGGGTATATTGGTACCCTACCTACGCCACACACAGGAGGATATCAAGGGCATTTTAATAATGACACCAAAGTTGCCCTCAGTGGTGATGAGCAGTTTTCCTGCAACAGCAATGATCCAGTGAGTATGTAACTAGGTGGAAGACACCGCTGTTCCAAACATCTGCCTTCAGATTAATGTAGCAAAATAGAAGTTACAATGTCAATAGCTTTCAACCCAGCTGGAGTCCTTGCCATAGGAGAGACATCAGGTTGGAGTCCAATCAGGACTGGGGATGGTAGACTGTGTGCTTAAAGTCAGGAACAGATACTGATGGACACGTCAGCCAAGTGAGAGGACCTTAAATTATATTATTTTTTCATGGACATCACTATCGACTCCATACTTTAAATATAGTGAGAGATTTGCAAAATTGGCTAGATAGCCCAAATCCAACTTAAAAGTCAGGCATAAAATTCTTTGTTCCTTTTAAAATTAGAGGAACTTGTGGCCTATTTGGTCTTGGTACTAAAGGAGTGGCTGTACTATTTTCTAAGACATACAGTAGTCTTAGGACCAGAAGAAATGCATCCCTATTTTGACTGTTTCAATATTTTTTCTCATTGTCTTTGATCAAACCATGCATTATGGAAACTACACAAGTTTGGAGTAAGAACTGATTTCTCTATTACCTGCTACTAAACTGTCACATAACATTGACTCAGAACTCATTTCTCCAGAACTCATTTCTACCACTGAAAAAAACCAGAGATGGGGTTAGATGACCCTACTCTAACAGCTGATAATTCAATGTGTTTATTTCAATTTTTGTGTTTCAACTTGCCCATTTAAGAAAAATACCTCCCGATCAACAAATAAGGCAGAATGATTCCTGGCCTTTAGAAGAAAGGCATGATAACACTGACAGTCTTTTGATTTTAAATGCACACACCTTAGGGTTAGGGAGGTTTTCTGTCCTGCCAAGTATCTTCCGTCACAGTTCCTTTTCAATTCTATAAACATTTATTGAGTTTCTTTCACTAAGAACTAAAGTAAAATGTGTGCCTTAAGAGTTATATGATAAATAATTGCTATTGCATTAGTCCTGGAGATTAGTCCAGTGCAAGAGTAGTAGTGCCTATGTTCACGTGTTCTCTCCCTCATACAGGCTTGTGAAATTGGTACATTATCCTAGCTGTCAGTTTCAAAACCCTCATCAAATACCTTTACATTTAGAATAGCCATATGACTTTGTCTGCTTGTAACTCTGTCTTAATATTGAGCTAGTTTGTATTGGAAAGAAGACTTTTGGGGAGCTAATAAAAAGTTTTTCAAGGACCAGTGGTTGCAAAAATAATGGTCTCACATCATTTTAGCAGCTCCAGTGAGCCCAGTGAAAACGCATTGCAACAGCGTGGTGTTTTGTAATAGCATTTTAGCTTGGTGCCCTGTTCTTCTCTAAGGAATTTCCTTATTCTCTGCATTAAGCAATAAGTAATCTATCCTGAAGATATGAAACTTAGTTTGACTTCTTCCAACTAAGTGCAGAGGTAACAGGGGGAAAAAAAAAAAGATAGTAATAGCACGGTGTAAAAGAAGACTAGTCTAAGAGTCAGACACCAGGATTTTCATGATGGTTCTGCTGCCCTTAGAGTGCCCATGGGCCAGCCACATAGTTCCTCAGAGCCTCAGAGAGCTCGCCTAGAAAATGTGATAATGTTCGGTGTCCTTTCCCAATTCATCGTTCTATGAATTGATGCTTCCTGGTGAGGGAAATGAACAGGTCACATTGTTCTGTATTTATGGGTTTGTTTGGGCACATTTTCTGTGAAATACTTTTCTTCCTCTTCCTCAAGCACAAAGATGAAGTTCCATTCTGGGCATTCTTCCCAAGGTACTTAACTGGAAATATCAAATCACCTTTGTTTGCGCTGGTTACCATAGCTTTACAGACTTACTCAGAGAGTGGAAGCCACGGACAGAAACTGGGAGAGCATCCATTAGTCCCTCAATTAATAAGTAATGAAATTGCCCCTGAGGGGTCTGGTGACTTTCTACTCAGTCCCATGGCATTTAAAACAAGGGAACAGGTTACTAATATAGGGTTTTGTGGTTCCATCATTGGTACTTTTTCTACTTGTTTAGCCTCACTACATGGGGCATTGATGATTTGTAATGAATTCCACAAAAGAATAATAAGACAACTTCCTTATTTCATCCTTTTATTCTAAAAGTGGTAACTTAATAATGTTAGACTATTGCAGCTTTTGGAAACATGTCCTTTTCAGTTACCACAAATATATTGAGTTAGGGATTGAGAAGGATTTTGAGAGAGAAAATGTGGGAGCAAGCATGGGGGGTGGGGAGGGAGAGAGAGAATCTTAAGCAGGCTCCACACCCGGCATGGAGCCCTGCTCAGGGCTCCATCTGACTACTCTGAAATCATGACCTGAACCAGAGTTGGATGCTTGATTGACTAAGCCACCCAGTTGCCCCAGGATTGAAGATTTTGAAGAGAAGTCAGATTTGTATTTTTCATCGAGAAGCCTTTTTTCCCCCCTTAATTTAATAAATGTTAAGTGATCATCCTCCAAAGTGTACAACTTTTGAGGAAAAAATCAAAGCTTTCAATGCTGCCAGATTTTTCTCCATTTTTCTGTTTTGTCTCCTCAGTCTGAGGGCAGAGGAGAAGTTAATGCTCGAGCTGATAGGAAGTTTTTGGAAGAGGTTTAATAAAATTTGCTTAATAAATTGTGTTTAACTGTTGCAATATTACCAGAGGGTCACTGTAAACCTTGCCAACTGTTGGCCTTAATTCACCAGCGATGTCTGCAATATCACATACTGATTGCCTTTATAAAAGGTTGACTAAAAGAGGTTGCTATAATAATTTATTGAAAACATTTCTGTTACAATTGTATGACAGGTTTGCAAAAGTTCTCTTGAATAAGGTCCTTGAGCTTGGTCCTTGCAGTGGCTCACCAAAAGTTCTAAAATCCCAGAAGCGCCCATATTTATTACAAAGAAATAACACAAACTTGTTTTCCTTTTTGTAGCAAGTTGTACTGGAAGAAGGTACAATTGCCTTTCAAAATTGGGTTAAAACAGGCACAGAAGTTTACAGACAGTTTTGGATCTTTGATGTGCAAAACCCACAAGAAGTGATTGCAAACAGCAGCAAAATCAAGGTCAAACAAAGGGGTCCTTACACATACAGGTGAGTTCCCACAAGTAAGTGACATTCTTTCCTTGACCATTTGTATTTCTGAAAAGACTTTCACTTGCAAAATGACATTTTCGGATATACTTATTATTTTTTCCAGTAATATATATTGAAGTATTTCGTTTCTGCCTATAGAGAATCCTAATCTAAGGATTTAATGATTATAGGAAATACAAATTTTATTAGAAATTTGGCGGCATCAAATAAACTGCCTTACATTTAAGAAGTTACAGGAGTTTCGCACTTGTGACACATACTCTTGGCAACTCTGAAATATGCATGCTTAATAGCAAGAAATCTATGAGAATTCTTAAAACCAGAGTATTTTAAAATCCGAAAATTGACTGTATACATTATACTAGTGGTTCTCGAAGTGTGGTTCGCACCCCTGCGGCATCAGCCTTCCCTGGGAACTTGCTAGAAACGCAAACTCTCAGATCGCACCCCAGATCACATGAGGCCAACTCTTGGGTTGGAGCCCAGGAGTGAGTTTTGCAGACTCTCCAAGTGATTTCATTTTGTATCCAATTTTGCGAATCACCACATTAAACTAATTTTATATAACTGCAGGATCTGCTAAGGATTTCTATTGAAACTAATTTCTAAGTCAGACAGGTGTTTGTTTCAATTCAGTGGTTTCATCCTTCTGTTTTCTCCAGGACTGAGACTGAAGATGGTATGCCTGTATCTTATATTCCCTAATAGTTTAACATACTTTTGAATAGAATCTTCAGGTATTGGTACTAGAGGGGAATGATTAGCCAGAAGTTTTCATTTTGTAAACTAAAAAAAACTGACACCAGAGGAAGTGAAGTGATGTGTCTGTGTTCTCACAGACCTAGGAAGTGGTGACTCCTAGATTTTTGTATGTTTTTTTTTTTCCTATTTAAATTACAGACTATGTAGTTTTTCCAACTATAAGGAAGGAAAAGGGGGGAGGGACTGAGGTGCTAAAGGCACTAACCATCACCAAGGATAGGGAATATATTTATGATATCCATGTGGGAAGTTAGGTAAGTCCTACTGTATTATTTGTTATACCAATGTGTGATTTTTTTTCCCTCAAAGATAATTATAACTCGTTATATAGCACAATCCATTATTATTACAAAATTTTATATTTACAATGATTTTTTATAATTGATAGTTTTAATATCTGTTTTAGATAGTCTATAATTACATAATTTATTTCTTTTATTTATATGTTTTTAGATTGACAACTCCCACTCAAAATATAACAGCCATTTTGAAGATAGTGCCTGTTGCCCTAGTGTATGATACATACGCTGCTGAGGCTTTGGTGACTTTTCTGTCCTAGCGATTGTCCCCAAGCCTCTTGTTTCTGTGCACATGTCTGTGACTATTCACAGTGCTTTTGAAGAACACTTGGTTTTCATTGTTGCAAAAAAAAACCCTTGCAAAATGTTTTCATTTTTTTCATGGTCTTAGAGTTCTCGTGTCATTATCAAAAGCCTAATATGAGTATTTTGTCCCCCTCCTCAAAAAATGTTGTAGCAATGATGTATACCTATGAAAATCTAGAATTCAATGTGAACTAATGAGAATCTTAAGAAAAATTATTAAGAAAATTACAACCCAAGTGAACTGAATACATGTGAGGAAAGCAAATAGTTGTTAGAATTTGATAACTCCTTTTCTGTTTTATTTTTGTTTGGGGGAGGGTTACGTTTCCTATTTTTAAGGATATTGCTTGAGATATGGAGAAATATAAACATAATACTGAATCCAGCCCAAGTTCTGCTCTGATATTTCCTTTTTAGAGACTTTAGCCTACCTCTCCAAGGAACAGAAGGGTTAGATACACTTGATTTACTTGGAGAGGCAGTGAGGGGAAGGTTGAATTAGAGAAGTTGGATTTGCAGCTAAAGTTTATAAACAATAAATTCCCATTTGTATAACATCGTTAAAGGGATTTCTAATTAACTAGGGATCATCCTGTCTTATGATGTCACCAAAATGGAGCTATTAGCGTCTGTTTAGATGCCTTAATAATGGGAAAACAATCAGTTACCTTTCAGAAAAAGTTAATAATTTCAGAGTCTTCCTAACAGCTAATAGGTTGAAGCGAACTTGCCTCCACATAAATTATACCCTGAATGCAGTTGAAACTGGAAGAGACGTAGGATTTCCCTCCCTCAGAACCACAGGCTCATTTGACTCATGTCTGCTAAAGTGAATTCAGTGAAACTTTGATTGACAAGGTATAACATGGGTCAAAGCAGAAATTGCCAGGGTTGAGATCTTAATTATGTATACTGCAACTTCATCGTCTCTATGAAGATTCAGTAATTCCTTGAGAATCTCTGATCTAACATTACTGCTTTTTTGGTTGCTTTTAAGTTACTTTGCTCTGGCAGGAGTACAAGGAAAGCAAAATGCAGCAAAATCTAAGGCACATTTCTCCCTTTGACCTTACTAACTAACACTTTGCAAAACCCGTGTACATTCTACTTTTTAAACAAAGGAAGTGAGCAGTTATGTTCTCTTTCTAAATGTACATTCTAAACACAGGCGTCAGTGTAAAGGCTTTTTCTCATAGTGCCATCTACTGGTGTAATATTGTTAGTACAACTTAAGTAAGCTAGAATCTGGGTCACATATGTTGCTATTTCAGTTATTACACATACATAAGTCTTCCTGAAAATTAAAGTGATTCAGTTTTAAATGTTAATAGCAGGTTGTTTAATTTTAAGATATAATTACATAAGAAAAAAATAGTAGTTGACTAGTAATAGACTGTCCAGTTTGCCATTTCAGATTTGTATATTCCTGGTATGTCTACAGTACTTCAAGAAGAATAAATAATAAGACTTTGACAAAATTGTTAAAAATAAATTATATCTCCATCTCACTGTGAACTCTTTTGAAGAAATGTGGTCCCTTAATTAATTTATTCATCCAAAAATTATGTATCCATAACTCCCTAGGTGCCAATCACTGTGCTTGGGGATATAAAACACTCCTAATTTCTACCCTACAGAAATTTACTTTTTTTTGGTCTTAAAGATTCTATTATTTATTTATTTAGAGAGTAAGAGAGTGCACATGCACGTGCATGAGCAAGGACAGGGAGAGGGTGAGAGGAAGAGAAAGAATCTTGAGGGGCTCCGTGCTGAGCATGGAGCCCAACCTGGGACTAGATCCCACTACCCTGAGACCCTGACTCCAGCCAAAATCAAGAGTCCAGTGCCCAACCTACTGAGCCACCCAGCGCCCCCAGGAATTTACATTTTTATTATACTTGAGTGAAATGTTGTGTCTTTTGGTTTTACATTTTTTTTAGTCCCGTGTGTTTTCACTCTTTACCTTAACTATTCATCTCCTTTATAGACATTCACATATATGGTAATGCAGTGAATGATGTGTAACTTATTTTGTCTCAGTAAATATCCTGTAGTGGCAAAAGATTTTTTTTTTTTTTTTTCATAATAATCAGCCTTCACCATGTTCCCCAAAAGTGGTTGGTACTCTTTACAGCCAGGAACCTAGAACTAATGAGTATTTAATATATGGCAGGAGTGGGGAGGGGAACTGGCCTGTAAAATGGAAATTTATCTCATTAGTTATTTTCATTCTCATTAAAGTACTGGAAAATATAGAAACACCAGTGCTGGACAGGCTATATACATTGAGCATTCTTTCTAATGTAAGAAAAGGGACTCTTACTATTCCCCTAGGGGAACCTTTCTGTGGTCTCCTCCTTACCCTCAGGATAAAGGCTGAATACTAGAGGATAGGATGCAACCCTTTTATGCTTGAGATCTTACCTATTTTGATGGCTTTATTTCCCACCAATCTTACTCACTCTGCAATCCAACCAAATTCAACAATTTGCATTTCTAACAATACACGATGTGGCTTTTACCCTGTTTCTCCTCATTTAACTGCTGTTTGTCAGTCAGACCACTTACATGGAATTGCTATCATATCGTGTCTTAACTCTTACTCCCACCATGACCATCATAAACCTGGATTTGTATCTATTTCCTATGGATTCTGTGAAAACTCTTACAAAAACACCTATTACCTTTCCCATGTATGCAGATTTTAGGTCCCCTTCTCTATTTGCCCAAGACCCAGCATTGGTTTATTTATCATTTTAAACAAATTGGTTAGCATAATTTTTGACATATTCTATATACTCAAAAATTATTTGTTACCTGAATGGATGGCAGTGGAGACCTGTTCACTTGAGACATTTATTCTGAATTTTATTGATTTCTGTTTTTCAGAGTTCGTTATCTAGCCAAAGAAAATATAACCCACGACTCCGAGAGCCACACAGTCTCTTTTGTCCAGCCCAATGGTGCCATCTTTGAACCTTCGCTTTCCGTTGGAACAGAGAATGACACTTGGACCGTTCTCAATCTGGCTGTAGCTGTGAGTAGACTAGACAAATAACCAAATTGTTTGTTTTGAAATACTCTAGAACCAACTATCATTAGTCTCATGATTAGAACTATCATCAGATAATATTCTTGTCATTTTTATAAAAATATATTCGTATGTCATTATTTAGAATGGAGTATAGGTCATTTGGAAAGAAGACAAAATCAGAACAACTGAATTAGAAGACCACTTTAGTATATCATTAAAAAAAAAATAGGCTCTAACTTTAAATGTCTCCTTGTGATTGGCACTGAGGCAGAGAAATGTAATTATCTAAGGATTAGACAAATTACATTTTTTTGTCCTGGCAAGATTGGGTAATAATTTCAAAGATACAGTCAGATTTTTTTCCCCTTTGAACTTAATTGTAGTATTGGATCCATCTATTTGTTAGTTACTAAATAGGTACTAAAATTGATGTCTCAAGCAGTGATTTTTTTTTTTTTGTAGGCTGCACCCCATCTCTATCCAAATGCATTTGTTCAAGTGGTACTCAACTCACTTATCAAAAAGTCAAAATCTTCTATGTTTCAAAGAAGAACTGTGAAAGAGTTCTTGTGGGGCTACACGGATCCGTTCTTGAGTTTGGTTCCGTATCCTATTTCTACGACAGTTGGTGTGTTTTATCCCGTGAGTGTTCAAATATGAATGTTGATTTTTTAATACGTTAATTGGATAAATATGATGGCATTGGTAATTTATAATTTTATGATTCAATGTGTTTACACGATTTCTGATCTGGGAATAAATATCCTCATTTTTTAACATCTCTGTCTCAGATGGCTTCAGCTTTCCTGGTTGGAAAACTTAATTCATCTAAATTTAACAATTAAATTTAAAGTGAAGAAGCTGAGATTTAATTAGGTTTCCACTCTTGGAGAAATACACAATTTGTCTAAAGTAGGTTGTAAAATACACAATAAGGCTTTGAATTCTGTTTTCAGTTTTGATTTCCCTTCTCAAAAAATCAAGTTTAATAATCATATTTTTATTTGTGTTAAATGGATTCATCTTATCATTCCTCCTTCTTCAGACCTCTTACAGATTTGTGTTAATATAAATTTAAGTTTGCACGCAATGAGACAGATGAATCAGCAATGTCCTGTTTTAATGTGTTTGTAATGAAATGACAGCAGATTACAGAAAGAGCGAACCCGGCAATGCACTTACTTATAGCTTAAGGTTTTGAATTATAAAGAGGACAAGCTAACTATCGAATTGGAATTTTGACTGTGGCTTATTTGGCACTATATGTGATATTAGTTATATTCTCCAATTCATTGTTGTATAGTTTTAGTGTTCGGGATTGCAAGGCTATAGGTCAATAAATATGAATGTAGAAAGCCTTAAAAGGATCAGAGATTCAGCTAGTATTTTTTTTTAACTCAAAAACTCATAACTCTTGGAGCGCCTGGGTGGCTCAGTGGGTTAAAGCCTCTGCTTCAGCTCAGGTCACGATCCTGGGGTCCTGGGATCGAGCCCCACATCCGGCTCTTTGCTCAGCAGGGAGCCTGCTTCTCTTCCTCTCTCTCTGCCTGCCTCTCTGCCTACTTGTGATCTGTCAAATAAATAAATAAAATCTTAAAAAAAAAAAACCTCATAACTCTTTCCTTGGCTAATTCTGTTTTTAATTTTGTAGGCCTAATTTTTAGTATCCACTTATTAAAGATCATAGCATTTAGAAAGAAAAAAAAAAGACCATGACATTTGGAATACCTCTAGAAGTCTGTCCTTGTTCTCACAGTATTTTTTAATATTCCCTCACCTCAGTATAATAGTAGTGGTAAAATTGCCTTACTGGCTTAGCTAGGACAAAGAGCACTACAGTTTGGATCATGTCAGCTTCTGCTACAGATTTTCCTTCCTTTGTCTCAACCTCGAACACTTATTTGTAGGTGCCTTTTATATGCTATCTTTTTAAAATGTTTGAGACCAATGTTAAACCTTCATTGCATATGTATTTCCAGCCGTGTAATTACAAACCACCAGAATCTGGAAAAACGCAAAAGCGAGTTACATATTTTATAACTTGGAAAATATGGCTTGCCCTAGAAGTGATTTCTTCTTGTACCTATCTTTTCAGTACAACAACACTGCAGATGGCGTGTATACGGTTTTCACTGGGAAAGACAACATAAGCCAAGTTGCCATAATTGACACTTACAAAGGTAAAAGGTAAGAAAGTATCCAGGTAAAGTGTGTGTACTGGCAGGCAGGTGTGGTATTCGTTCAACAACTGGTAAGGCACAGGCACCAACTGTGGTCCAGACCTGCCTGTATCTCAGCCCTGGAAAGTTTGTTCTGCCCGGTATTAACTCTTTAGTGATGACAGCTGGTCACACCCACGCGTAACTGCTGAAAATCAGCCCCAGTTGAGAATTTGGTTTACCCTCATGCACAGGTTCTCTTATGTAAAGAAATCCAAAGGGACTATTTCCATCTTTGCCGCAGGATGGTTCTACAGTTATGTGACCACAGAGGAAGGGATGAAAATCAATACATAAGCCAACAACTAGCAGCTAGAAAAACAGTGTGCCGGGTGTGTTGCACTTTTATGAAGTCTATCAAATAAAAATTGTTCATGTCACGGCATGACTGCATGGGTCTATAAAGATGAAAACTTAATGAATCCATGCAAATGTTTTTATGACTTTTCCCTTCAAAAATTTCTTGAAATAATTTTCTGTATTGGCAAATCAGCATTTTTAAGCCTTTATCAGTGCAAAAACGGAATTAGTATTTCAAATACAGTTCTAAAATGGGCATATTAAACTTGAAAATAAATACCATGCCTCCTTTGAAGTAGTAATAGAATGAGATAAATTCATATAGTCATGATTTGCTTTTTTCGCCCTAGCTCCTGACTATTCATCTGGAGTATACATAGTTTATCCTATGTGTAAAAAATTGGAAGATTCTCAGTAAGTGTCAGGGAAGAGAGTCCTTTTCTAATCAAGGTTAATAAATGTGCTTTAGCTCAGTTATTTCCTGGTAAAGAATACAGCAGTCAGAATTGAAAGAGATGAAATGTTTTTATTACTATGACTCAATTTTATTAATATAACTCACACTGAGTGCCTATCTAAAAATTGCATACAGCCATTAAATATTCACTAAGGTAGTACATCTTTCTATAGAAAAGTCCAGTGGAAGAAAAACACTTCTAAATGCTTATTTTGGGGGAAATAGCATCACTGTATATTGGGGAATATGAGCATTTCTGCTATTTCAATATTACAGAGACATTTTCAGGAGAGTTGCTAAGTGCTTCTAATTGGAGTGAGAATTCCACAGCATTTTGAGATTATGACAAGATCAATTTTACTGATCCTGGCAAGACTGAGCATGATTATCCGCTTATTCTGTTTAAAAGAGAAGCAACAGCTTGCCTTGACATGTCACTGGATGATGCATTAACAGTGGGAAAAAGGTTTTCCATCACCAAAAAGTGGCTGAAGATACAGAGAAACTATTACTACTATTGTTTGCATTGCTTCCAGATATATATACACATATATACGTGTGTGTGTGTGTATGTATGTATGTATGTATGTATATATGTGTGTGTATATATATATATACACACATACATATATATATATATATATATATATATATATATATATATATATGTATCTTACGTAGACACCAGGGTAGGAATTAGCTGCGTCCTACTTGAATGCCAGCTTCTGCAAGCATTGAAAGGGAGAAAATTATAAATTGATGATCTGCAGGTTTCCAGTCTCTTCTCTTTCTTCAACATCTGCTTTTCTTTCCTTCTCCCCACACCCCCCATCTCCCTCCGACTGAGCTTACGTCAGTTACCACTTACTATTTTTCTCCTATTTATTTTGAACACTTAAAATACTACCAGTTCGTCCATTTCTCCCAATGGGAAAAAAAACATTCTCCCCTAGGTAGAGATCTAAATTTCAGGTGTGTTTCTCCATTTTCTTTCTTCAGAAATGTTCTCTAAGTTGTTTTGAATTAACATTTGGCAATTTTTAATATATAATCTGGCCACTTAATGGATCCTTCAAACAAAACATGGGCTCAGGGGTTTAGAACAATTCTTCAACTTGGCTTTTGTCACACATCTAATTTTTATTATTTTAGCAGAAGTACCGAATCATAATAGATAAAGTAATGTGAGAAAGGTGCTGTAAAGAGAGAACGTTTGTTGATTTCCTTTCTTCTTATTCCTCAGGAATCTCTCCTATTGGCCAAGTTATTGTGACATGATTAATGGTACAGGTAAGGGCATTTGTTTCATGGTAATACTCACAATGAACCTGGCTCCCTCTATCGCACAAATTCCACCCCTGTACCTACAGTGTTCAGAAAGTTAAGGATATGCATTTACCTATCTTTATAGCCCTGCAATAACATTCAGTCTCTATTGTTACATAGGCTTAGTAAATGTCTGTCTAATGTGATGGGATTTTGGAGGATTATCCCTGAGGACTAGCCTTTCCTGCATGACTAGGGAAACATTTGTTATATAAAAACTCAACTTCATGAGCCACCTTCCTGGCAAAGAAGTAAAGGGTTAAAAAAAAAACAACTTAGAGAAGAGTTACTATTCACATATTTTATAAGTAATGTACAGATAATTTAAAATTGACAGAATTTTTAAAAATAAAGATAATTACAAAAGGTAAAACATATTTCAAAGTGGGATTTCAAGCTGAGGTAGAATCCGTGAAGTTTCCAGACAGCCATCTCTTTTGAATAAAGTGGTCAGAATGGGGGGGGGGGGGGTGAAGAACAAAAACTTAAGGTTAGAGGTCTACTCTCTGTGAAAAACATGTGCAAAATGAACATTCTAAATTAGAAGTGGAGAAAAGTAGTATGAACTTAGATTTTATAGCAGGGTTAGATCTGGCTGCGTACTCTCCTTGAAGAAAGGCAAAGTGCAGGTAGACCTATTAGTTAAAGAATGAAGGTTTTAAAAAGCAAATGGGAATCGAATACCATGAGGTAATTAAAACTTGAGATGAGGAGAGCTCTCAGCAATGCAGAAGCTGAGACAGAAGCATGAGGTTTCCAAAGTTGGTGAGGCTGTACCTTGTAGGAAAAAATATATAATAAAGATGAAGACAGTTAAATACAAAGTTATGTAAAGGGTACGGAATAAAAAGGAAACACAGGGAATATTTACTTTTACAAAGGTACTGTTGGGTTTCACACATCTGTTTAATTTTGTTGCCAGTCTTATAGAAAAAGAACAGCAAAAACCTTGTTGAGTTTGCTTTGTACCAAATTTCAAGAAAGCCCTAAGTAAAGCATTTCTGCAAATAAATTGTCAAGTGTTCTAATGCTACTCACTTCCGTAATTACAGAAGCATAATACTTCAGACCTTAGATACAGAGAAATACATTGTACTGCTCCTAAATACTAAAGGATTCTTTATGGGTTTAAGGAAAAAAAAAAACTATTAAATTCTGTCCAAAGGTAAGTTTTAAAAGGAGAGGTAAAGGATTCATTAATCACAAAAAAAGATAAATATATGCGCATCAAGCATAAAGTTAGAGGTATCTAAGAAGAAAATAGAAGGAAAACAAACTAGGATCAGAGGTAGATTGGACAGGGCCGGGGACTCTGATATGATCCCTGTGAGAGATTCTTGGTTTATAGCACTGGGGAAAAGAGACTGACAAAACAGAAAAGTTATGATTTAAAAGTGCCTCCTCTACCTTCTCTAGTAAGTAAGAAGAGACATAAAATGAAAATATTGATATACATCTGAACTTTAAAAAAAAGTCAGCAATCTTGTAAGTTATTTCCCTGGTAATTGAGAATAATTATGGCATAATCTTCAATAATATTTCAGATGATGAGTCTTGGAGCTTTTAAAATTATTTTTTATGTTAGTCACTCTACAGTACATCATTAGTTTTTGATGTAGTGTTCCATGATTCATTGTTTGCGTATAACACCCAGCGCTCCTTGCCATACGTGCCCTCCTTAATACCCATCACGAGTATAACCCATCCCTCCACCCCCAATCTGAAACCTTCTGTTTCCTGGAGCTTTTTCCTTTTCCTTTAATGGTCACAGTGTTGAGAAGGCAGTTGTAGACAATGTCCATTGAGTGACCTATCTGGAGAGTTCAAGCCATCCTTGAAGATCCAATTCTCTCAATGCCAGAATCAAGTTCACTGCGATCTTCTATTATGTTTCACTTATTACAAGAGCATAAGTGAAATGTAACAAGATCACAAGGCTGAGGCATTTAACCAGAAAAAGAACCCAGAATGCATAATTGAAGGAGGGGTCTTCCTGTTTTCAACAAACACATTCAGTGGTATGGCTCATTTAAGCAAATGCAGGAGTTACCCAGTTATTTCTTCATATATCATGTGTGTGATGGGTATGTTTTCCAAGTGTGTGGAAGAAATTTTGGTTAGTGAATTTTAATAAATGATTTTTTAAAAATATTAATCAGCCATTAGGACAGACTAGTGTATCACTCCCTAAAGTAAGAACAACATGAATCTAACAGAAGTTCTAAGGGAACTTCATAGTAAGAAAAGTGCCACCTACTGATGGGGTGAGGGATTTCAAAAACAAACACAATCACAATTTTAACATGTGATTTTGCCATTATTTTTGTAAACTTTCATTTTTAAGGAGTGGGAAGATTTAATATGAAATTAAATACCAAAGAATATATATAGTATATAGACTTAATTGAATAGGGTAACTGCTAGGCACATGTTGATATTAAGGAAAGAAATTAAGAAATGGGCTTAATGTAATTATGAATTGAAATGTGCTGTAAATATTCACATTGTATTTTGTTAATTTTTGTATCAATTACATGCTGAAATGATAGCATTTGAGATATGTTGGGTTAAATCAAATACACCTGTTTCATTTTACTTGCTAAAAAAATGTGGCTACTGAAGAATTTAAAAATTACATATCCAGGTTGCCTTATATTTCTATTGATCATACTGGCATAGAGATCACAGGATTTTTCTAGAATACACGTTACATCTAATCCCTTTTCACTGGCTTGATTTTTAAACAGATGCAGCCTCATTTCCACCTTTTGTTGAGAAGACACGAGTATTGCGCTTCTTTTCCTCTGACATTTGCAGGTAAGACAAAGACAACGATGCAGTTCTGGGAGTCAGAGCGTCTTTCCCCAAGTGACAAAACACAGACCTCAAGCTTACACTTAACAATATTATCTGAGGGGAAAAAAGTACACATAGGGAAATTTTTTCCTGCTTTATTCAGAATAAACAAATATTCATAATGTGCTTCATAACTTTCATAAAAATTGACGGTTACAGATGGATCATATACATTATACAAATTATTTTTTCTCAATTTTTAAGACCTATTTTTCCTTATTTATTTATTGACTACACTAGACTATATTCAGTAACAGTCCCATCTAGAATGTCATGCCCATCTTTCTAATGATGTCCGGAGAAGGGGATGCCATTAACACAGAACAATGGCCATGTGCTCTGCTACTCCAGCCTCTTAAAATTTGGTGGCTCCCAGCAGATATCACCAAAGCACTGGAGCCTAGGCCGGTTGAGTTCTAGCCTTGTTCCTAAAGACTAGATGATGGGCAAACATTTGAAATATCTCAATATTTTCCTTACCTGTGAAATTGAAGAGAGCAGTGTTTCTTTACGTAGGGTTACGTGGGGATTTGAATATGTATTGAGGCCCAGCACATTGCCTTGGTGTTGGTGAGTACTCGGTACCTGAAGCGGTCACTTAGTAAATAATGAGATATGTATATCAAGAACTCACATGCACACGCCGCAGTGTGTACTTGGTCTTCCTCTCCAGGACTGAGTTTTGAAAGAAAGAAATTTTCATTGTATTTCATTTAACCTGGGCACAAATAAAAGATTTGAGGGAAGTCATATTGAATATTTAATCTATAGAGGAAATTAACTGTGAGGAAAATCTTCCATATAAATTCCCATGGTAGTTCACAGCAAAAATTGCTCTTGGAAACTTTTGAGCATAAAGGTAAAAATAGTTCATACAAAGGTAGTATGTCTTGGTATGCCTTGCAGTTTCCCAAGAATTTTTTTCCTGTGAAATTAGTGAGAATTTAAAATTCTGACAAGAGTATCCAATGCAGTTTTTCTAAATTAAAGCAAGAATAGAAATCTAAAAATAAAAGAAAAAAAATCTCCAGAATGTAGTTCAGTTTCCTCAAATAAAGCTCTTTCTTATCTGTGTTTAGGTCAATCTATGCTGTGTTTGGAGCTGAAGTTAATCTGAAAGGAATCCCTGTCTATAGATTTGTTCTTCCATCCATGGCCTTTGCATCTCCACTTCAAAATCCAGATAACCATTGTTTCTGCACAGAAAAAGTTATCTCAAAAAATTGTACATCATATGGTGTGCTAGACATTGGCAAATGCAAAGAAGGTGAGTAAATGTTCTCGGTAGCACAGTCCATGATACAATTTGCAGTATTCTTTAAAATACAACCTTTACTCAAGATCCCTTTCCACCAAAAATTTAAAATCAAAGCAAGAAAGCAATAAGGACAGGAAGTAAGTGTGGTGGTAGAAAAGTGTTGTTTTGATTTTGTTTTGTTTTTCAGGTCCCACTTAGTTATTATTATTAGGTATTATTATTTTCTCTGCTGCTTTGGAAAATACCTATTTAGGTCCTTAGCCCATTTTTTAAAATGGGTTACATGGTGTTTTTTGTGTCTTTTTTCCTATAAATTCATTGTATATTTTTGATATTAAGTACTGATTGGATACTGGTTTGTAACCATTCCTGTGTCTTTTCAGATAGCTGATAAGATAAAAATAATTCCTAGACTACTCTGAGCATCCCAACTTATCCATCTTCCTTTTTTCTAGCTTTTTCTTCCCAAGAAATTGGTTAATAAAAACATGTTTTCAGTATGTCTTTGAAGCAAGAATTGACTTAAATGCAATTTGGCGTCTGTCTTATTTAGCTTACCCCCTTCATGTTGGGATTAATGTGAATGAAGAAAGACAACCTCTTAAGTTAATTCTCAGTTCACAGATATATCACTGCCTGAAACATGAACATAATGCTTGAAATTTTGTGCTCAGCAGCTAAACTTAACATACTGAAAATTAACACCTAAGGAAGAACAGTAGACATTAGACATTAACTGCCTAGGATGATGAAGAGATTTGTATTTTATTTTTATACAGTAGTGATCAGGTCATATCATTTCCTCCCCACCTTTATTCCTCAGTCAGTGTTTAAGCCCACCTATGCCTTCTTTTATTTAAAAAGTTTTATTTTTAAGGAAATGTTTTCTGAATGGTTTGTGAAATGAGGGAAATGATTTATCCCCAATTATTTCTTAAAATTTGTTTTCAGGAAAGCCTGTATACATTTCACTTCCTCATTTTCTACATGCGAGTCCTGATATTGGAGAACCTATTGAAGGCTTAAGTCCAAATGAAGATGAACATAGCACATACTTAGATGTTGAACCTGTAAGCAAATATATTATTGATCTGATTGGTTTCATTAAACTGAAAGAAAAAATAAATTCTCTCCTTCTTGTTAATCACATTTATTGAATCACAATCTTGATAAATTACTATTTTCATTTCAGTGAAAATTATATTGATTTCTTTCTATTGTTGCTTATAAAATGTCAAAGTCATTAAACTTTAGTTTTTCAGCGTATGGAACTTTATAGGCCTTTTCAGTGGTTCATAAGTCAGGAATATCAATGAGAAAGTTTCTAATTGGCTTAAAACAGTAAATATTAGATAAGCATAAAACAGCAATTTATGGGACACCTGGGTGGCTCAGTCAGTTAAGCCTCTGACTTGGTTTTGGCTCAGGTTATAATCCCATGGGTCCTGAGATCAAACCTGCCTCCGTGCTCAGTGGAGAGTCTGCTTGAAGATTCTCTGTCTCTGCCCCTCTCTACTCATACTCTCTCTCTCTTTTTCTCTAAAATAAATCTTTAAAAAAAAATTTGTAACTGTAAATATGGCTTGCCTGAGGAAATACTGTGTATTATGAGGAATTAAAAGATTTTTATGGGGGCACCTGGGTGGCTCAGTGGGTTAAAGCCTCTGCCTTCGGCTCAGGTCATGATCTCAGGGTCTGGGATCGAGCCCCGCATCAGGCTCTCTGCTTGGCAGGGAGCCTGCTTCCTCCTCTCTCTCTGCCTGCCTCTCTGCCTACTTGTGATCTCTGTCTGTCCAATGAATAAATAAAATCTTAAAAAAAAAAAAGATTTTTATGGATATATGTGAATTGGGGGCAAGACCTATTATAGTTAGTGTGAAGAAAAATCAATAAAAAGTTAAATATCAAAATTTTAGTGGTCATGTGTCAGTTTAAATAATGAGAAAGGTAGTATTATAATTAAAGTGATGATACATTGATTCTGAGTAAATATACATTTCATGATGCAGAGTTCAGGAATCTATCTGATCAGCTCACACTGCAGTATTTTGTTAATTACCCAAAACCATTTTCGGTAGATACCACACATCTAACTAAAACCTTGACATCTGTTTGGGCGAGGAAATTGTGTGTGCTTGCACAGGCATACCCATGCTTACCTGCATGTACACATGTGATTCTTGTAATATGTAATGTAATATGTAATATACTTAATATGTCAAAATTAATTTCACAAGTTTCAAGTAGTAGAATTTCATCTTAATTTCCATATAACAATAAACATTTGGGATTTTTTTTTAAGTTTATAACTAGTTTGTTCTCTTTTTAGATAACTGGATTCACTTTACGATTTGCAAAACGGCTGCAAGTCAACATATTGGTCAAGCCAGCAAGAAAAATTGAGTGAGTCTCTTGAACAAGTTTATGGTTACCTGATTTTTAGTATTTTCTTGTAAGAATGTGAGTTAGTCTATTAAAGTAAGTGGAAAGAATACAAATTTTCAACTTCTCTTTGGCTTAAGGTCATTAAATAATCATTATTAAATGCATATGATGATTTTCATTTGTAATTTAGAATTATATCCAGTGTTTATTGAAATGATGACTATACATATTTTGGAATGTTTTGAGTGTTTGGTGGTATCTCTCACTTTGTGAGCTGTCCAGTTATGTATGACCAGTTTTTGGAATTCCTATTTCACTTTCCCATTGAGGAAAGGGAAAATCTGTGCTTAGAAAAAGTCAGTTTAATTAGAAATAGGTATTAGAAAGCTTTTTAAGAGTGAAAGCTATCTGAGAAACAGTCACATTAACATTTAAATGATTTATTACAGGGAGAAAAATCAAGGAACTTAACCAAGTTGCAAAAGCAGCTACTTTCTGAACATATATTTACACTAATACTTATTGGAATTTCTGTCATATGTGTTTTCATAATTACTTTTTATGTATGTATTACAGCACATTAAAGAATCTGAAGCGAAACTATATTGTGCCTGTTCTTTGGCTTAATGAGGTTAGTATTTTTTAATCTCTGTCACTAAAAGCAGTAAACTTCCATGTATATAAAAAAGTTTTTGGTGTCTCAAAACTGAAAACGTGTGTATAGTATTTGAAGTTGTGTATGTTTTCTTACCCATATAGATGAGTATATATATTCTACCTATTTGAGAAAACCCAACCACACAGAAATACCAAGTTTGTGTTAGTTTTATGTGTTTTTCTTTTAGAAAGTCAAAGCATTTTCTATCATTTTGCTTATTTTCAAAATTTATCTTTTAAGCACTTTTTCTTGCCATAGTTCTTGTTTTAGGAGAAGTCATATGGACAAGTAACTCCAAATAACTCAAGACTCGGTGAATATTACAGTGTTAATAAAATCAACCAAGCTTGTAAAGACCTGGTTAGAATAGGTACAGGCCGTCTATCCTATTGCCTGATGAGATATTTGTAGTGTAAACCATGGAATTAATTAGCCCTAGAATTAGGAAATGCAGAACATAAAACTTGAGAGGGATCAGAACTGTAGACCTTTGCCACTTCATCTGTCAATAAGAAACATCTATTGGAAAATTGTGGAATATGTTAGTAAGGCTATTTTGAAGATCAGTGAAGCTTAGTATGTTCAATAGCACTATATAACATATTCAAAGGGAAGGGGATTATATTTCACTCTGTAAGTATTCTACCTTGGTATTTATTGCTGTCCTTGAGGTGCAAGGTGAATTCTCTTGGCTTGTCTTAAAGATACAGATGACTAACACCTATGCAAGTGTTTGGAGAAAAGAGTAATAAGTAAATGGAAGGTTTCAAGTATTTTGATCCACTGATCTACTCCTATAATGCTAATTATTAATCTGATTACAGACTGGTACCATTGGTGATGAGAAGGCAGAAATGTTCAGAAAACAAGTGACTGGAAAAATAAACCTCCTTGGCCTGGTAGAAATTATCTTACTCAGTGTTGGTGTGGTGATGTTTGTTGCTTTTATGATTTCATACTGTGCATGCAGATCAAAGAGAGTAAAATAAGTAAGTATACCAAGAAATTTATATAGTGCTTCAGTAATATTCATTTTCATATTGTTTTCATTTTACTAAAGAGGAGTTATAAATTAGGCTGCGACCATTTCTAGACTTGTCTAGCCTGCTGTCATTTTTAATATACCCTCCAAGTTTTGAGATGTCTAAATTAAAACAAAAACGAAGACTGGGCAAATAAATGTGGCCTGTGAATAGCAAGCAGATTACTACATTACATCTTAAGTTCTGGGAGGAATGAAATAAAAGATGAAATTATCACCTTTAAAAGTTAGTATGAATATAGCTTTATTCTGACTCTTCATTTCTTGATTCTCACTAATTATTAAAAAAATCAAAAGTAATTAATATATCATTGCCTAGAGAAGCTTATGCAAGGGGAAAGGGGGGAATAAAAAAACTTTAACTAATTTCTAGCTTAAGAACTAAAACCTCATTACAAAACAATAGAGATAGAAGAAAAATATGCTGTTAAAAGAACACTGAAGTAAAATGAACAAAACTTGTTAATATAAAAACAGAATTGCTGCGTATAGACATGCTGGCCATGCTGGTCTAAAATTAGGGTGTACACCCCAAATGTTTACTGTGGAAGCCCCAATGTATGATTAAATTGTATGATTTGACTTTGAATATAACAGTACAAGAGAATATGAAAAAATCGTGTTCAACACAACAAAACTAAATTATTCAGTTTAAAGGAAAAATCTCTTAAATGTGGGCAAGATTTGAGTTTTAAAAAAATTGTAGTAGTAGTTCAGACCTCTGTGTTTTAGGTATTAGTGCCCATGCCCCCTTGTTCATAAACAGGAATGAAAGCCTGATCCTATCTCCCCTAATGGAAGCCTTTAATCATCATGGGTGAAATTGGTATGGCCGCTAAGGGAGAATTTTCCATTTCCCCCAGTGTTTCTTCTACTTTCCCAAATGTTTCCACCAGCCTCTCTTCACAAGCTCTTCAGAACAACAAAATATAATCTCAGTAAAAGCAATATGCTTACTTGGAAAGTCACAACTTCAAATCAGACTGTTGACCCCAAGATGTCTTATATAGAAATTCTGGAGTTGCTACCCATAACTATGGAGCTTTTTACTTTGCACCAAGAATAATCTTGGAAAAAATTTCTTGCTAATTCTTGCTAAACAGTTTTCATGGATTATCACAGTTAATCCCTAATAAAATTTCATGAGTTCACAATAGTCAGGGACTATTTAGCATTCATTCTATCTTCTGGAGCCATTCCAGAACATTATAACAGTGCAGAATTGTCCGTTTTTAAAATGTGAATCAGTCAAATTGATTGCTAAAAAAAAAAAAAAGTACAGTGGAATTTTCTGTCCAATATTTTTGTGTGAGATTCACAGCCTGTGTCTAGGAAAGCAGCTGAATCTTGTTCTGATCATTTTAGCCATTATTCACTAGGAAGTAGACTAGATAACTTTGCCTACATACATTCACATTAAAATAGAGGACATATTGCATCACCTTAAGACCTATCATTAACACTGATTAGACAAAGATATTCATATGACAATTTATCTAATAAATTACTGCAAAAAACTTGTTCTAGTGGGAAAGCATACTTTTCAAAAGGTGGTAGTTATAATTTGTTTCCTGTATTATCTAGCACAATTACATGATAAATTTCATCAGTGTTTAACGAGCCCTGAATGTCAAATTTCTTCAGTCCATACATGCCTAAGTTAAGGTGAATAAGTGAAAGCTTTCAGAGTGTCTTTGTCAGCAAGTATGTTAGTTTTGCTTCGACATGATGTTGTTACAAGAAAAAGTTACTGCTTTTTATAAAACTATTTCTTTGTAAGAGAAGAAAAACTTTCTTTGCAGATTACTAGTTCTAGAAAAATCATGGAAGATAGAAATTTCCTTTAATGAGCATCAGTTTTGAATATTATAAAAGTTATGTCTTTGGATAGATTTGTAAACTGTTGAAAAACTAAAATGGACATACGAGAGGGAATAAAGATGGTGGAGTTAACGTATGGTTTTACTCAATGGATCACAGATTAAGCCAATAGTTCTTTCAAAAGCAATAGTGTATACACCTCTAAGTGAAAGATGGCCCGAAGGGATGGCAAAAGTGGCTTAATTAGCTACCACTCTTTATCTGGCTAATTCTTGAGAGTCAGAAAGTAGACTTTCATGATTGGGAATATGTAGTGCCTTATCCATAATGTCCATCTGAGAACTTTTCTTTGTCATTTGAAAAATTAGGCTAAATAATAGAATGATATCTTGATTATATAGAACACAAATATTACCTGTTTTATTTTTCCACTGCTTTGAAGAAGTAACATTTCTTCTATTTTTCAGGCAGTAAATGAGTTTTCACCTTTCTGTACCAGCTACGTCAGGACCTTTGTTACTGTTGGCCTACAAAACGAAGACTTAAGATGCTTTATTTTTTCAAAACACACCTTATCCTCTAGTTAAAGAAATGGTGGCATTTTTTTTTTTTTTCACTAAGCAGCAGCACATTTCTAAAGGATTTTAAGATGTTGGTAAAATCCACTTTGCACACAAAACTGGAACCTTTTAGAATTCATCATGTGTACAATCGAATTGATTTCAGTTTCTATAGACATGGCTCAAGAATGAACCAACTGTTTTTATTTGGTACTGATTCACTAATTGGTTCCCTGGTGGCAAATTCAACACAGTGGACATTCTCAGCAAATCTTGGACCCAAACTCCTGTCTTCATTATCAAGGGAAGAACATCAGTGTCCCCATTCATTTGCAATAGACTGACCCCAGGACTGTCAGTACATCACAGTTCGTGAGCACCGACTATTTTGAAAGACATTTAAGAATGGAAAGTAAAGTTATATATTACTCAAGATTCTCTCTCTATGGAATCCTCTGTACAGCAACTGCAGGCATTGTAACCATTCTCTTACTGTATAACAATATGGGCTTATATTTTGACACTGATTATGCAAATGGACATTGTTTTTAGCACATTTTGGCTCTTCATGTTTAAGGACTTTGCCATCTTCCACATTCTGCAGCTCTTCTGGCAATATGAATATGTGCTCTTTCTACTCAGTTACATACAACTTACGCTCGGCACCTTCAGAATACTGTGCTAGGTGTTAAGAGATGTAAATGGTAATAAAGGAATTACTGTATGAAAGACTACCAAGCATAGAATGTGCATTAACAGTTATTTGTTGTAATAGTTCTTGCTTTCATAGTTACCTCAGAATGGTCTCAACCATTAAACTACGTTCTTCCTTCCTGTACTTTGCATGGTTCTTCTGTCACAAGACATTTACCCTAGTTTTCTGTAAGAAGTATTCTGTCTGAATCTCCATTTCCTTCTGGCACTATGCTTTCTGAGTTCAACCATGACCATTTTGTCCTAGGCTGTTTTTAAGCCCATATGAGGAAAAGCAAAAGAGATACTTGGTTTCATCCTTGACAGCAGTAGGACTTCAATCTAGAGCTTAAGGATTTTTCCTTCTTATTAGGAGACCTACTATTAGGTAAATCTTCTCTCTTTAGCAAGGGTTCACTTAATGCAGAGCACTAGTCCTCCTAAAAAGCTTTCACAGGAAGGGAAAATAGACCACATTCTACCTTGTGTTTTATTCACAGTGGTTTATAGGACAAAGTAGTCGTAACTGGTTTGGATACTAAAATTAAAAATGACTTGTTTTCCTCACATTACCTTCCAGGGCAAATACTGAAAATCCCAAAGACACCTCCAGTTTGGAGGGATCTTAAGAAAATCTCAAAAAGTGTACTGATTTATGTCTTTACATTTAGTTGAGAGGCAGTGGGAGATTCTAGACATCTGATACTTAAAAGTTGACATGGTGATCTAAAAGATATATGAAGGAAATTTAATTCTTGAGCTAAGTGGGACGAAGAATTGGAGGAAAAACATATATATCCACAGCACACAAGATCTATGTATTCAAGCAGTGATTCAGACTTTAAAATCTTCACACAGAAAATTATCTCATAACATTTAGGTATCAGGAAAAAGATTTCACTTATGTGTCTTTAGTATTTAGCTAATTGCATGTATATTCTAATTTTTTTAAAGATTTTATTTATTTATTTGACAGAGAGACCACAAGTAGAGAGGCAGGCAGAGAGAGAGGGGGAAACGGGCGCCCGCTGAGCAGAGAGCCTGATGCGGGACCCGATCCCAGGACCCTGAGATCATGACCTGAGCCGAAGGCAGAGGCTTTAACCCACTGAGCCACCCAGGCACCCCTGTATATTCTAATCTTTATCATTACTCAACATTTTCTTTAAATTGTATAAAATATGTACAAGAGGAAAGACAATACATATGCAAAGTAAGTAAATTATATTAAAAATACCCTATAGGAAAGACAATACTTTCTTTAAAGAACAGGAGCTAGGGCAGGGTTGAACAATAAGGGTCATCTACAGGAGGAAACTCTTTCAAGACTATTTCATTTAATGCAAAGAAAACCACAGAGAGTCAAGTAAAATGAAGAAAAAGAAGAGTATGTTCCAAATTTAAAAAATAATAATAATAAAACTTCAGGGAAAAAGCCCTTCACATAGATAAGTAATTTACTTGAAAAAGAATTCAAAGAAATTGTCATAAAGATACTCAAAAGACCCAGAATAAGAATGGATAAACACAGCAAACTTCAACAAAGGGACAGAAGATACAAGTATCAAAGAGAAGTGACAGAGCTAAAGAATAAAAAACTGCACTGAAAGTACATGAGAGGGATTCCACAGACTAGAAGACAAGATGAAACAGAAGAAAGGATCAATGAATTCAAGACATGGCAAAGGAACTCACCCAGTCAGAACAGCAAAAAAAAAAAAAAAAAAAAAAAGGAAAAATGTGAAGATAGCTTAAAGGACTTAAGGAAACCATCAAGCAGGCTAATATCTGCATTAAAGGGGAGACAGAGAAAGAGATGAAAACTTATTTAAATAAATAAAGGCTTAAAACATCCCTAACCTAGGTAAGAAAATAGACCTTTAGATCCAGGAAGCCCATAAAATTCCAAATAAGATGAACCCAAGGAGAGCCTCACTGAGACTACAAGTAAATGTTGAAAAGTTTAAGACAAGGGGGAAAAAAAAAAAAAGCAGAAATAAAAAGCTACTTGTTACACACAAGGGAACTCCCCATAAGGTTATCAGAATTATCAGCAGACGTTTGCAGGCTACAATATAGCAGCACAATATATTCAAAGTGCTCAAAGAAGAAAAAAATCCCAACCAAAAATGTTCCATCCAAAAGCAAAGTTATTCAGAAGAGATACAGAGTTTTCCAGACAAAAAAGCTAAAGGAGTTCATTATCACTAAACTGGCCTTATAAAAAATTTAAGAGGGCCTTTAAGCTGAAAAAAAAAAGCAGGCTAATTAATAACAAAACATATAAAATATAAAGCACACAAATAAATATGTAGTAAAGGTTATGGATTAATCACTACTAAAGCTAGTATAAAGGTTAAAAGACAGCAGTAAAAAACTATAATAACTAATTAAGGGTCACACAAGATTCAAAAAAAGTATAAAATGTGATGCCAAAAAAATGTGGAGCTTTAAAAATGCATTCAAATTTAAGTTCTTATCAACTTAAACTATTACAAGTTTTCCATGTAAGTATCATGATAACCACAAAGCAAAAACCTCTTGTAGATACACAAAAAATAGAGTAAGAAATGTAAACATAGCATTCTGAGGGTCATCAACTCACAATGGAAGAAGGCAAGAGAAGAAGGTATAGAGAAGAACTACAACACAGCCAGAAAACAATGAACAAAACGGCAAAAACACATTCCTATCAGTAAATACTTAAAATGTATATGGACTAAATTTTCTTATCATAAGACAGAGTGACTCAGTGGACTTAAAAAATGAAAACAAGACCAAGATATAAGCTGCCTACAAGAAATTCACTTAAGGCATAAAGATACACGCAGACTAAAAATGAAGGGGTGGAAAAGGATATTTCATGAAATGGAAACCAGAAGAAAGCTGAAGTAGCTATACCTACAGCAAACAAAATACGCTTTAAGATGAAAACTGGCATAAATGACAAAGGACATTATATAATGATAAAGGTAACAATCCAACAAAAGGATGTAACATTTGTAAATATTTGTGCACCCAATATAGAAACATCTAAAAATATAAAGCCAATTTTAACAAACCTAAAGAGGGAAAGAGACACCAATATAATAAAGTAGGGGACTTGAATACTCCTTTTGCATCAATGAATAAATCATCCAGACAGAAAATCAGTAAAGAAATAACATGTTAGGCCAGATGGACTTAATTGATAAATACAGAGCATTCTATCCAAAAGAAAGATAACACACATCCTTCTCAAGTGCACATGGAACATTCTCTAGGATAGATCATCTGTTAAGCCATAAATATGTCTTAATAAATTTTAAAAGATTGAAATCATATCAATATCTTTTCTGACCACAATGGTATAAAACCAAAATCAATTGTAAGAAGTAGACTAGAAATGTTACAAATATATGGAGATTAAACAACATACTGCTGAACAATGAGACAAAGAAGAAATCAAAAGAGAAATCAAAAAATACCTTGAAACAAATGAAAATGGAAATAAAACATACCAAAATATGTGGAAAGCAACAAGAGCAGTTCTAAGAGGGAAGTTCATACCAACAAATGTCTACATCAAGAGACAAATATCTCAAGTATATAACCTAACATTACATCTCAGGGAACTAAAAAAGGAACAAATCCCAAAGTTAGTAGAAGAAAAAAAAAAATAAAGATCAGAGTAAAAATAAATGAAAAAAAAAAAGAAAATAGAAAAAGATCAATAATAATAAGGGTTGATACTTTGAAAAGAGAAAAATTAACAAACTTTTAGTTAAGACTAACCAAGAAAATAAAAAGAAAACTCAAAATCTGAATGAGAGAGAAGACATTACAACTGATACCACAGAAATACAAAGAATCATGATAATACTTTGAACAAATATGCCAACAAATTGGGCAACATTAGAAGAAATGGGTAAATTCCTAGGAATATACAATCAGTCAGGACTGAATCATGATGAAATAGAAAATCTGAACACACTGATTACTAGAAGATTAAATCAATAATTAAAAACCTCCCAACAAACAGAAAGCCAGAACAAGACAGCTTCACTGGTAAATTCTACCAAACATTTCAGGAAGAATTATTACCAATCCTTCGCAAACTCGTCCAAAAAAAGAAAGAAGAAGAAGAATAAAGAACACTTACAGCTTCATCACAAATCAAGCAATGTGATATGCCACTGAACAACAAAATGAAGAATAATCATATGATTGTCTCAAAAGATACATGAAAAACATATGACAACATTAACATCCACTAGTGATAAAAAATCTTAACAAAGTGAATATAGAGGGAACATACCTCAACAAAGGCCATATGTGACTCCAGCACAGCTAACATTATACTCAACCATAAAAAGCTGAAAGCTTTTACTCTAAGATCAAGAGCAATACAAGACTGTCCACTCTCACTGCTTTTATTCAACATAGTATTGGAAGTCCTGGCCACAACAATTAGGCAAGAGAAAGGAGTAAAAAGCATCCAGATTAGAAGAAGAAAAAATGGTGACTATTTGCAGATGACATGATACTATGTAGAAAGTACTAAAGACTCCACCAAGAAACTCTTAGGACCAATAGATGAATTCAATAAATTGGAGGATACAAAATTCATATAAAGAAATCAGTTATACACCAATAAAAGAGTATAGCTATACACCAGTAAAAGAGTAATTAGGAAGATAATCCTATTTACAATTGCATCTAAAAGAGTAAAATAACTAGGAATAAATTTAAGCAAGGAGGTGAAAGATCTTTAGGGCAAAATCTATAAGACATTAATCAAGGAAATTGAAGGTAACACAAATAAAGGGAAAGATACTCCATGCTCATGATTTGGGAGAATATTGTTAAAATGTTCATACTTCCCAAAGCAACCTACAGATTCGATGCAATTCCTATCAAAATTGCAATGTCATTTTCCACAGAAACAGAATAAATAATCCTAACATTTGTGTATAACCATAGAATAGCTAAAGAAATCCTGAGAAATAAAAACAAAGCTGGAGGCATCATACTTACTGATTTCCAAACAGTATGGTAATGGCATAAAAACAAAACATAAAGAATAGAGACCCAAGAAACAAACCCATGCATACATGGTCAATTGCTTTACAACAAAAGAACCAAAAATACACAACACATAAAGGGCAGTCTCCTTATAAATGGTATTGAGAAAAATGAATGACCACATGAAAAAGAATGAAACTGGACCACTATCTTACAACCTGCACACAAATTAACTCAAAATGGATTACAGATTTGAATATGGGACCTGAAACCGTTAAACTAGAGGAGACATAGGCGGAAAGCTCCGTGACATAAGTCTTGGCGATGACTTTTTGGATCTGACATCACAAGTAAAGCCAACAAAGGGAAAAATGACCAAGTGGAACTACACTGAATAAAAACTTTCTGCACAGCAAAGGAAACTATCAGAAGGCAACCTATACAGAGGAAGAAGATATTTGTAAATGATATATCTGATAAGCATCTGCCTTGGGCTCAGGTCATGATCTCAGGGTCCTGGGATCAAGTGCTTCGTTGGGCTCCTCGCTCAGTGGGGAGTCCACTTCTCCCTCTGCCTGCCACTCTCCCTGCTTGTTCTCTCTGATAGATAGATAAAATCTTTTTTAAAAAATGTAAAATAGAGGGGCGCCTGGGTGGCTCAGTGGGTTAAAGCCTCTGCCTTCGGCTCAGGTCATGATCCCAGGGTCCTGGAATCGAGCCCCGCATCGGGCTCTCTGCTCAGCAGGGAGCCTGCTTCCTCCTCTCTCTCTGCCTGCCTCTCTGCCTACTTGTGATCTCTCTCTCTGTCAAATAAATAAATAAATAAAAATATTTTTTAAAAAATGTAAAATAGAACTGCTATAGCATTCTGCTTTTCCACTTCTGTGTATTTTCTGAAGAAAACAGAAATGCCAACTAGTAAAGATATCTGAATACCTATCTTTATCGCAGCATTACTTATAATAGCCAAGATATGGAAACAACCCAAGTATTTGTCAATGGATGAATGGATGGATGGACAAAGATCACACACACACACTCTCACACACACACACACACACACACCATGGACTATTATTCAGTCATAAAAAATGCCCTTTGCAACATGAATGGATTTTGAGGGCATTATGCTAAGTGAACTAAGTTGGTCAGAGAAAGACAAATACTCTATGATCTCATTTATACATGGAATCCAAATAAATAAATACTTAAAAAGGCCCAGCTTACAGATAGAAAGATCGGTGGTTGCTAGAGGTAGGGTGTGTATACGGGGATTAAAATGGTTGAAGGAAGTTGAAGGCGGCAATGTTCCAGTTATAAGATGCCTAAGTCATGGAGACATAATGTACAGCATGGTGACTGCAGTTATTGATAATGATATTACAGATTTGAAAGTTACTATGAGAATAAATTTTAAAGTTCTGTCATAAGAAAAAAAGTTTCCTAACTACATACAGTGAGAGATGTGACTTATAGCGGTAATCATTTTATAATATATACAAATATCAAATTGTTATGTTGTAATGCTGAAACTAATACTTTATGTCAATTATACCTCAATTTTAAAAAAGAATATTCAGCTCTGCTAATAAATAATACGGAGAGATAAAACTTAGTGTATAAGGAAGTAGTTTGTGTGACATGTTAGACATAAAGTCAAGCATGTGATGAAAATAGGAAGGTATGAAATTACCAAGTACGTATGAGTCACTAAATGCGTATAATACATTTATAAGAGACACAGACGTATCCCATTTTCCCCCTGCCAGTAACATACAGGAAAAAATCAAAAACCAAAGCCATGGCTGTCTATCAGGTCACTGTGGCTAGACATACTTGTTCCTGTGTCTGATTCAACAAGGGTGGATTTTGACACCAAGCACCCTTGTGTTTTGGACCCCCTTGTTCAAATCCCAACTCCGGTCTTACTCTCCTCACCATCAGCAGGGCAGGCTGCCGCAACAACGTGGGATTCAGGCATAGTGGGGCTTCCACTCTGTCCTAAGTTTGTAAACCTACTCAGTCTTTCATAGCTCCTCACTGTGCATTTTAAATTGATAAATCATGGCATTAGATAAGCTAAGTCCTCTGAGATGTTCTGTGCCAGGACCTGTGGGACAGCTTCTGGACGTACTCAGAGGATACTATGAGTCAAGAAGTTTCCTACACAACACTATTAGTTCCTCTAGTGGGACTAAAAAAACAACAAACAAGTTTGTTTAGAGCAACTCAGCAATGCAAAATAGGAAAATATTTAACAGTCTTGCTAAATAAACAACAAATTACAAATTGTATATGCGGCATAAGGCCCAGATGGCAAATAAGTTCATTTAGCAGCTGTTTGATGGTAGTTGCCTGAAATAGTTTGGTTGAAAAAGAATGAACTGGCTGAAAAAGATAAGTAGACAGGTCCAAGATCTGCATAGACCAAAGGCCCTGAATAGTTAGCAAGGTCTATCATGGGAAACACTGAGAGAAAAATCCCTGGTCTCTAGAGGAAAGGGAGGTCCCTCAAGTTAACTGTATGAAATGGGCAAGTTGATGTGTGAGTTTAAACACTAACACCCTGCAATGGGATAAACACATGATCAATAAGTTTAATTCACTGCCACATTGTAGAAATATTACCATCAAAAAGTCTCTCAAGTTTTATTAATCATAGGGTTTACTTCTGAACAAAGTTACATGGGACTCAGTTTCACATACATGCATTAAGGTATTTAACACGGATGAAAATGTGCTTAAGCTACTAAAATAGGAATCAGCATACTTTTTCTGGAAAGGACCAGATAGAAAATATTTCAGGCTTTCCAGGGCCTAATGGGCTCTGTGGCATTTGCTACTACTTAGTTCTATCATCATAGCATGAAAGCAACCTCAAACATGGCTGGATTCCAATAAAACTTTATTTACGAAAACCAGGAATGGACTAAAATTGGCCCCCAGGTCATAGTTTATGGATCCCTGTGCTAGGAAGTACTTAAACTTTGTAAATTATGGTATGATGAGTGATTATTTTGAGTGGTTTGGTTAATGGGGACGTTTCCTATACACTAATATTAAACCAGTCTATCATTGTTATATAAGACATATGTCATCCAAAATTTGGGCTATAAAGAATATTTAACTGTGTTGCTTTACCACACCAAGAATGGAACTCTTGACTTTTGGGACTAGAAGACCCTCTCACAGGGGTTGCTCTGTTTGATACTATCTGAATGGCTAAATAAGAATTATCATATTTGAAACTGGTAGGGCCCTCCCTTCTAGTTCAAAACTCATTTTCTCTTTTCTCAGATACTCTTTATACTTGTTGGATAAGAAAATTTTGATTTGCATTTATCTTTTATGGGAAGATATTTGGAAATTCAGGGTTTTGATAGTTCAGAAAATCTTCGATTAGGTTTTTTATTTTTACTTTGGTTATAATAGTTCTGGTTTCTACTGTGACTAAATCTAAAAATTTATCTCCTTTTTCTTAATTTGATGGTTAGAAATCTAGTTCTGGCATCTGGGTTTGAATTCCAGGTCCACCACATACTGTATGGTCTTGGGATAATTATTAACCCCTCTATGTCTTAGTTTCTTCATCTGTAAAATGAGGACATTTATGGAGTGGCTCTGAGGGTTAAGTGAGGTAACAAAGTGCTTTTAAGGGGCGCCTGGGTGTCTCCTTCAGCTGCCTTCAGCTCCCGTCATGATCCCAGGGTCCTGGGAGGGAGCCCTGCTCTTGGCTCCCTGCTCAGCAGGAGGTCTGCTTTTCCCTCTCTCTCTGCCGAGATCTCCCTCTGCCTCTGCCCCTCCCTGCTGCTCATACACACACACACACACACACACTCTCTCTCTCTCTCAAATAAAATATTTAACAAAAATAAAGTGCTTTCAACAGTGAATGAGGCAGAGTAAGCACTCAGATGTTAACTAAGACCGTGTAAATTTGGTAGACCCCAGCAACTGTGAGAGGATTGTCTAGTAACTCGTATTTCTCCTCTGCCAAATAGAACTCATAACCCTGGAAAAATTATTCAAATTAATCAACCTTTGGAAGGAGCTGAAAGTTTATTATTACCGTGTTGTACTGTTGCCCCCTGTAGGTGAATCTACCCTATTTACAAGCTAATAATTTAGTCTATACCGTTCATAGATCTTGACAGCAGACACAGGATACTCCTGGGAAAGAGACAAAAGACTGTTACTGGTAGTACACCAAAGCACAAGCAACAGCGTATTTGCTCTCAGCTGCCCTTAACCGTAAGTCTCACAGAGCCGATGGAATATGGCCCAGATGGGTGTTGTGGGTTTGTATGCACATAGTGGGTTTGTATCCCAGCTGAGGAACACGGCATTTCAGGAATCCACCACTTGGAGAGTAAATAGTAAGTAAGGCTGCTTTTTGTTTGGGATGGGAGTGAGACATTTGCTTATCCCTCCCGATCGATCACTGCAAATATAAACCTTAGAGAAGGACTGCCTAAGAAGTAGCCAGGACCTTCCTTTCTTGGTACATCCAGCAAGACAAGAAGCCTGATGGTTCCTATCTCTTTCAGGAGCATACATGGCTAAGCGTTTGTGTTAGGTTTGTTTTTCTTCACTCTTTTTAGCTATATGATAAATACTTTGATAAATGTGGGTAAATACCATTAAACTGATCTCTTCCTGGAAAGCTTTTCAGACACTTTAAGGTGCTATAAATCTCCAAGAGGAAAAATTACTGTTCAATGATCTCAAAGTTTTATGACTCTGAATTCCTTTGGCTTGAGAATAATTACTTATGAATGCTAAGTACATTCTTCAAAACACCATTGGCTGTTTCTATTTTGCTTGTTTCTCACAATTTCTTTCTTTTTTTTTTTTTAGGCATTGTAAAATAACTGTACCGTTAATGCATGAATATAAAGTGCCTAGGCAAAAAAAAAAAAAAAAAAAAAAAAGGCACATATAAATTGCTCAGTATTTAAAACCACTGTCTTGGGCACTGTTTGGCTCAGGTCATGATCTCAGGGTCCTGGGATCGAGCCCCACATCGGGCTCCCTACTCAGCAGGGAGTCTGCTTCTCCCTCTCCCTCTGCCTGTCGCTTCCCCTGCTTGTGTTCTCTCTCTCTAATAAACAAAATCTTTAAAAATAAATAAATAAAACCGTTGTTTTCCCCTACTCTCTGGCTTTCATTGACATACTAACTTTAATCATCTGATCATGGTAGTGACTGCATTGTTGTAGTAACTTTTTGTGCCACATGACACATTCCTGGACTACAGAGCTACCCTTTTTAAGCAAATGCCAAATGTTCCTTTGGTTCCTCGCCAAGACTTTCTGAAATTCTTCTCTCACTAGGACATGACACGTATCTTACTAATGCTTTAATCTTCTCTCACGTTCAGTATTTCCTCGTTCTGCGGCAGACTCTATTTACCATCTCACAACACATGTAGTAATCTCTCTTGACATTCAGGAGACAGCGAGCTCCTAATGCCATGGAAACTTCACTCATAAAAAGAAATTAAGAAGCATTGTTAGTAGCAACAGAGAAGGTGCCGAACATTTTGTCTACTTCCCTGCATCTCTCAGACCCCGACATTTAGGTCGTGGGCAATAAATTCTGGCCAGTCGTCTACAGATAGAAGTGTGATACAATACTTCCTCAGAAACACTGAAGAGCTCTTAGATCGTTGTTACTTGTTGCTACATGTGACAACATCACAGAGGAAGCCTGGTTTCCTGAGTGACTGTAACACAGCCACAAGCCCCTACTTGGAGACACGTGGCATGGAAAATAAGCTGTTGAGTTATGTTGTGAAGGTTTGTTATAATTAAAAAAAAAAAAATTCTGAATAAAAGATCACCCCCCCTCCAAAAAAAAGGATTCCTCCAAACGGTTTCTTTTAAGTTGTTTTTGGAGCTACCAACAGCCTATGTACAAACTGTGTTAATAAATTCGGAAAACTTGAAGACCCTTATATTGAGAATGAAGATAGCCTGTAGTGATGTTTACTAAGTGGTGTCCCTTAGCACACTAATTCTTGGATTAGTTCTATATGGGGAAAAAAAAATTGGTCCTCTGGTGAAATATTTAGGACTAAATATCCTTTTGTAAATATTACAAACTAAATAGCCCTCTTAGAGAGTCACAAGATATATAAGCATGATATATGTTCCAAGATAACACTGAACTCCTTTAATCCAATGTTTTCTAAAGTTAAGCATGGAACACAGTATTTTCCAACAAGTATTTGTAGTAGTGACTTAAAAAATTCCAATTGGGAATGCCGATGTGGAAAAACGTTTAAACCTTCTTCCCACTCAGTCTACTATGTAATAAAGGAATTCTGTATATTTCCTATTACTCAAGAGCTCCAGGATAAATGGGTATGACATAAGGAAGACAAAGAAGATAGACCGTGACTCAAAAAAGGAGCCTCTTTGTTCCTACGCAAGTGCTGGGATACAGATAAATAAGGACGGCACTGAACTTCAGCAGGCAGTCTTTGAGCCTCAAAAGCAAACAGATTTGGTGGGGTGCCTAAAGCACCTGACCCTTAACTTCTCAGTCACACAAAAATCCGTGTTTCACATAAAGTTTTAAAGGAGACAAAAGGGAAATCCAGGGTTTGTGTGTACACATATATGCACGCACTTACATGCAGACCGTATACATGTGCGCACGTGTGTGTCTGTAGAACATAAAAATGGCCTTGATGCATGGAATGTTAAGTTTCTCAAACAAACACGCACCCTGAATTTTATGAACAATACATTTGGAAAGGCTAGAGGCTTAGACGAAATTGAGAGATCAAATATTTACTGAGCACCTGTTAGGTGCCAAACATTCTTCCAGGATCATCAGATACAACGTTTTTTTTAAAAGAGAGGTATAAATAATTAAATTAAGGTGATATGATACAGTGCTGAGCAGTTCCTCAATACTAGGGACTCAGGGAAGATCTCTGCAAGGATTTGGACATTTGCAGTAGAAGATTGGCCTTCCAAAGATATCCTAAAAAGCAGAGATTCTGTTTTGTTACAAGGCAAACAGACTTCGCAGCTGTAATTCAAGTTATAGACTTCAGTTGGTAGATTATCTTGTATTATCCATGTGGGTCCAAATAAATCACAGGAGCCCTTCAAACTACAGAGTTTTTTCTGCCCAGAGGAGAAAGAAATGTAGCACAAGGGGACATCAAAGAGGAGGCAAGCATGTTTCATTCAGGTCCTGGTAAATGGAGGTAAAGAGTTAGACTCATTTCCATACAACACGACCACATTGTAAGAACGTACCAAGACTTATGAAAAACGAGCTATGTGAAAGCAGTATTTTGCAAACTTTTTTTTTTTTTCCAGAGCCACTTGCAGGACTCGTGTTCCGCAGAACAGGCTCAGGGAAACGGTCATCCAGCAAACTATAATCCGTATTTGTGAGGAATAAAATGTTTTGGTTGAAAAGTAATAGACCAGCAGATAGGAGCTCCAAATTTAGTGCTGCCAATAACTGTCTGATTAAATTTCCTTAATCTATACATCGAAAGAATTGAGCTAAACTGTTTTTTTAATCTCAAAAATTCTAGATTTTTAAAAAAGCTTATGCTAGTTATAATATGCTGTACAGAAATACACCAACAAGACAATTGGTATTGTTACTCTAGAATCACACTGATTAACATTTTCCAAATAAATTGATTGAAATTATTCAAAACACCCTAATATCTTACATATCTCAAGAGATTTGATTATTTCAAAATTTGTCCTCTCACGTAAGACAACATTTTCCCACATTTAAGTCTTTCGCTCAGGTGAAAAGTGATTTAAATGCTCCTTCAAGGCCACGTGGCTACCTTAAATATCTTGGAAAGACATCTTGGTCTATAAATGGTTCATGGGCTATTGGTGTTTCTGAAACTTGAACGGGCATCTGATCACCTGGGAATCTTGTGAGAACACAGACTCTAATTGCATAGGTCTGGGCTGGGGTCTGAGATGTTGCATTTCTCACAAGCTCCACGTGAGATCCTCATGCTGCTTCTCTGTACATAGTAACACAGACTTGAGTTTTAATGCATTTTCTGTAATTGCCAGCCTGTGTGAGATTGATCCACTAAGTATTTCTGTTCCTGTTTGCTCACTGGCAGACAGTAATAATAAAACTTGCTCGAAAGGCCTCCCAGGGTTATTGTGAAGATAAAATGAAATTTTATGTGGTGATTCAACAAAATTTTAAAATATTCTATCCATATAGGTTACTTTTATGTAGATTCAATGATTCTCTCATGGGCATTTTTTATCCTCTTTCCCACAACAGAGAGGACTTATTTTAATCATCTTTTAAGACCTCATTTATTGATTTTCCACATAATTCAGGTCTTCTAATAACATTAATACATATGAATAATCTGAGTAATAAGATATGAAAATAGGGGAAGAGTATCAATTTTAAAATGTGATTTTTTTAACTATGAAGTCAAGATTTAGTATAGTGCCACAGAATTTTATAGCTGAAAGAGATTTTAACCTCATTTTGTGGAAGAGTAAATGAAGACAGGGAGGGGGGAGGAGATGTCAATATTATTGTCCAAGGTCAAGTAACCAAAAACTAGATTGTACAAAAATTCAAGATGACAGAACCCCTACTAATATATGAGATAAGAAATAATCTGCACATAAAAGTCCTTTAAAAGTGTCAGGTAAAGTTGAAGACTTTGATTAAATTTCAAAACCAAAAAGACTGGATAACCTACTAACCTACGGCAGGGAAGGAGTCCTTAGTTTTTACATGTGGTTTTCCAAAATTCCACTAGATGGCAGACAAAACCCAGTGTAAAATACAGTGGGCCTGAGGCAAGGGGAATGGATAAGCAATTCTCATTCTCTTTTTAGCAAATATTTCTTTATTGAAACACTGGGCCTCTGATTTTGATATGTTTATTCAATTTGCTAATATAAATCCTATCACTAATACACAGAATACACTTCCTATACCTTAGTTTGTTTAACACTGAACTAGCTAATCACCCTACAGAGAAAAGTATTTAGTATTGTGGAAAGAATATTAAAGGAGGCTTGGGGCCTGGGCATAGTTTTGACATAAATGAAGTAATTATATGAAGACATCTAACCTCCAAATTTCATAGTCTTACTCAAACTGGATAACAAACAACAAAGCACTACCTGATTGGAGGGTATTGGGTTATATGGGCTGCTTTGTGAACTGAAGAATGGTACTCAAGGGTCCATTGCTGTTATTTCAGCCTTTTCGCCCTTTTTTGGCTGGATGGTAGGAACTGAGAACCTCAGGTCACGCTGGCCCCCCTTCACCAATCCCTACTCCAATCCCCACCCACCGGCGTCCTCAGGCTCCAGGAATCTCCACTCTTCACCGATTCTGGCTGGCTTCTGTGTTTAGCTCCCAGACTCCTTTGGATATTTTCAAGTATGTCTACTTCAGGTGAAACATTCTACTGGTTTAGTACTGTGGATCACAAGAACTCTTGTTCCTCCCACTTTGAGTGGGAGCCCCGACTTGGCTATCATGAGAGAAAAACGGGGAACTTCAGAGTTCCTTTGCTCAAGTCACAGAGTTTTCAAACCCAGGAGACAGAAGCCAGGTGATGACACACTTGCCCCCTCACATTCCCTCTGCCCTTCTGCAGATTTTTTCCCCTCCTGGTACTGTCCACATTCCAGTAATTCAGACTCAGCAACAGCCTCACGTCCTCCTTCTGTCGCCTTAGAATGGCAGATTCCCCCTTGCAAGCCACATCCCAACAATAAAGCTTAATTCAAGATTCAAATTAATTGTTATAGTCTGAGGTTACACGGAATATGACTCAAAACTCTATAGCGGGCACTACTGAAGACATTCTTGCTACTTAATATGTTAGATGAAATAAAGGTGATTTGTCAGATCTGTAGCTTGTTAGCACAATAGGTTGTAGAATATTCCCCAACGAAGGTTGTGGCCAAGCCATTTTTGGAGAGTGTGACCCAATGGCATTAATCAGAGGGTGAGCTAGCCATTCCATGCAGGAATGGTGGAAATCTTTGAACAATCTGCAAAACTCCTAAGTAATTAACTAAATTCCAAATAATGAAGCATTTATCTGCCACTTACGCAGGCTGTTAGAAATGTGTGTTCATCTGTCCTTTTTGTTAATAATTTTCACAATAAAACAAACTTCTCAGTGGTTAGCGCTGTTACCAAGATCTTCTTGTCTCCATTCACCAAGGAGGTGAAACTGATGAAATCACTGTGATTTCTCTCTGGGAACAGGTCATCCCTACTTCCCAGAAATGCCCCTATATTTAAGCTTTCCTCTTTTTCCCCCCATTAAGCCCTACCCGCCCTCCCCCAAGGCTTGCATTTACACAGAATGGTAAACAACCTGATAAAATCTGAATGAATAAATACTCCTTCCAAAGCTTTCAAAGAAATCAGAAGGGGATGGAGCAGAAAGAATGGCTGGGATTTCCACTGGGTCCTAAGGTCCTTGAAATTCCCCCACAAGACTGATACCTCCTAGAATCCTTTATGAGTCTATACAAATAGACTAAATTTCTGTCTTTTGTTACTAGCTAGAGACAAACAGCTGGCAGAGTCGTAACAAACTCGAAAATTATGCTCGGGATGATTTGACTTGAAATGGGTTAGTCAGTCACCCCAGGAGCACATCTCAAAGATGAAAGTGAGCAAGTGTCCAGAGCAGAGGTCACTGGGGTATAAGGAGGCACCTGTCTAAGTTCAAACTGGACAGAGTCCTATACAAACATATTATATAAGAATATAGAATATTCTATACAGAGAAAGCACACAGTGCTTTGAATTAAAAGTGCCTAAGTTGAAAGTAGGAAGGACTGATCATCCAAAACACACGTGCTTATATAATATGTTCTTAAATAGCTTTTCACTTGAGCAACTCCACAGTGAGCGGCAGCTGACTTATTTGCAAAGACCAAGCAACAGGAAGGGGGAAGGTAGTAGATACATATAAATATATATTAATAACCTTACTTATCTCTTAAAATGCTAATGCCAAGCTCATGTCAAAAAATACTTCTGGAATATTAGAGAGTATCTAAGACAGAGTCCAAATCAGGGTAGAATAATTTCTGTGAAGTCGCCAACATTGGCGTATTCTGATGGCAACTGTTATAGGTGTTGGTAGGACACTGAGGCATAGCTCCCATCCTACCAGGTCTTGCTTAGATATTCCATGACGTCACCTTCTAACTCACGAAGTTCACAGGCCCCTGTGTTGGAGATTCTTAGATTGCTTTAAAGCCATCAGCGTGATTATTTTCATGTATTTCCATCTACATCTCTTCATTTCCATAAAAGAACAGGAGGTTCATTTTTCTTTTCTACAGACAGTTCTCCCCTCCGAGCATGTAAGTATGCTAAAATATATCCTACCTTTAAATGGAAACAAACAAAAATCCCTTTACTACTGTAATATTAGGCAAGTGCTCGAAGCCACCGTTGTCTTTCCTAACAGGAAGCAAATCTTCCATCCTTGCTACTCTCCCCACCGCCTGCCGCCAGTATATTCTCAACCCAGAAGTCAGTGCGCCTGTTAAAATCTTGACCCATGGGAGTGACATGGGTCCTTGCCTAAAACCCTCGGAATGTAAGTCAAAGTTCATGCAATCTCCTTCAAGATCCCCGGTGATCAGCCCACCCTCCACCTTTAACTCTCTGACCTTAGCTTTTTATTCCTCTCGCCCTACATCCCTCAGTTCTAGACTCACTGACCAGCTTGTCCATCCTTGCACATGCCAGGCGCGCTTCCAGAGTGTGGCCTTCGTGTTTGCTGCTCCCTCAACCTGGGGGAATGCCAACATGCCCAAATACTTACAATGTTTCTTCCCTTACCCATCCAACAATTTCCCTTAAAAATCACCTTCCCTGACAAACCATAAGAGACTCTTAATCTCACAAAACAAACTGAGGATGGCTGGGGGAGGGAGGTAGGGAGAGGGTGGTGGGGTTATGGACATTGGGGAGGGTATCTGATATGGTGAGTGCTGTGAAGTGTGTAAACCTGGTGATTCACAGACCTGTACCCCTGAGGCTAATAATACATTATATGTTAATTAAAAAATTAAAAATAAAAATTAAAAAAAAAAATCACCTTCCCTGGGGCTCCTGGGAGGCTCAGTCAGTTAAGCATCTGTCTTTGGCTCAGGTCAGGATCCCAGGGTCCTGGGATGGAGCTGCCCATCGGGCTGCCTGCTCAGCAGGGAGCCTGTCTCTCCCTTTCCCTCTGCCTGCTGCTCCCTCTGCTTGTGCTCTCTCACCCTCTCTGACAAATACATACATACATACATACATACATACAATCCTTTTTAAAAAATCACCTTCCCATGAGGTCTTCTCTAATTACCTACTGAATTTTGTATTCCACCCTTAGTCCCTTCATTCCTGCTCAGGAAATACCTGTTGAATGAAAGAAATGACCATCCTGGTATGGCCTGTGGAACTGAGCAGTTAGGATGGAGAGAATGGGTAGATTTGAGCAACATGTACAAAACAGAAATGTCAGGATTGGTGAACTTGAGGAGAACGACCTGTTACAGGAGACTGAAAAGAGGCAAACAACAACAACAACAACAAAAATGCCAGGAGTGTGGAGACACAATGAGAGGCGAAGAATGAACTCTTCCTGGCGGACAGGGGAATAGTCAGGAGTAGCAAGATAAAGATAAAAAGCGTTTTATCGGATACGGCAGCAGGACAAACTCTGTGAGAATCATTGGATATGACCCCACAAATGTTCCCTGCTCTCTCTTCCGCCGTGTGGCTTCTCACCAGACAAGCCTCCTTTTCCCTCCCTCGGACCGGCACGCACCTGCGCAAACCCACGCAGCGCGCACACAAATGCGTACAGATACTTGTTCGTGGCGGTTTTAAGGCAGACACACAAATTCTTTGGCATTTCTTCAACCAAGAGGTGAAGTCCAATTCCTCTCCCCTTGAATATGGTTTGGCTTTAGTGACTTGCTTGTAATCGAGAGAATGTGGCAGAAGCGAGGCTGCGTGGCTGGGGACGCAAAGTCATACAGGGTGATGCAGCTGCCATCTGGCCTGGTCTATTGTCCCTGTGGAGCACTGGGTCCACCTGTAAATAAGGCTGCCTACTCTTAAACTACCAGGCTGAAGAGACCAGCTGAAGAAAACACGTGGACGTAAGGACATGCCTATGAAGCTCCAACACTTCCAGGCTCCGGCTGCTTGAGTCTGGTCAGCCCACTCCAATGTGGGACTGAGGAAGCCTGCACAAGGACTCCAGCATCCAACACCTTCCACTATAACAACAATACAGACCTATATTAATCCCATCAGGCTGCCCTAACAAAACACCATAGACCGGGTAGATTAAACAAGAATTTACAGAGCGGAGGCCGCAAGACAGAGATGAGGCTGCCAGCATGGTCAGGTTCTGAGGAGAATCACTCACTGTAGTTTGTAGACAGCTACCTTCTCACTGGGTCCTCACAGGGCGGGGAGAGACAGAAAGCAAGCTCTTGGGTGTCTCTCCACCAATCTGACTGTGAAAGCTCCACCCTCATGACCTCATCTAATCCTAATGACCTCCCAAAGGCCCCATCTCCAAATACCACCCAGCTTGGAGTTAGGGTTTCCACATATGAATTTTGAAGGGATACAAATATTCAGTCCATTACACATCTGGAATATCTGCTTGAGGCTGGTCCACACCAGAACCCTAAGAAAGAATATTAAATAATTGATGTTCTCTTTTGCCACTAAATTAGGGATAACTTGACATGCAGTGAGTGACAGGAAGCCAACACACTGGGTGACTCCTCTTTAATCTTCCGGGCTTCTCTCAGTGATGTCTGCAAAGAAAAATGGTCTGTACTATTCTTTTTCATTCTTCTCACCCAGACATAAGGAAGCTATACCTCCTATGTGCTCCCTCAAGTTATTTATTTTACTTTAAAATGGCATTTATCACAAGTGAGTATAATTGTCTGTGTTCCCTGTGAGAGTCTCTGGAGGCAAGTGATATAGAAGTTACAAAAAAAAAAAAATGTTGAAAAGATAAGCATTTAAAATCCATGCTCATACGGTATCTCCGAGGAGTACACTTGTGGGCAGAGAGGAATTAGGAACAGCACAAGATGTGGAAGGAGCAATTACATAAGACTCCTGAAGAAAATGACATTAGTTTTACCCTTCATCTTCAACCCCTCAATAAGTGTGTGTGTGTGTGTGTGTGTGTGTGTGTGTGAGTGTGTGTGTGTTGAAGTCTGACTGAATTTTAAGAAAGCACAGACCTAGAGAAGAGCATCACCAGAAGTAGCATGCTTGTTTTTGCTATAATTATATATGAATGATTAAAGAGAGCCACAGATGGTGACTAACATTACAAACATTAAATAGAAGCAAGATCCAAATGTACTCAATTTATCAAAGCATATTTATTGAATGTCTGCTATGTGTTTGGAACTATCTTATTTGCTATGGGAGAAATGAGAAAATTATGAGGAAGACTTCAAGGGAGTAATTATCTAATTAGTGAGATAATATATAAACACAAAAGAAATTTAATAACAGAGGAGGTAAATGGTTTACTTGAGCATATTAAGATCTAATACAACCCAGCAGGAAATAATCTATGTAAATAAGTGACCAATGCTATATTCAAAAATATTTTTCAAGGTTGGGACTGTTAAAAATTTAGGAAAATGAGCTATACCATGCTGAAATACAAATGGAATTGCTTATATTTATTTACTAATACCAGAATTACAAAAAATGAAGATGTGCCAAGTAAAGAACTCTTCACTGAATTTTCTGATTAAGAGAATGGAAGTGTTGCCCTGGGGGATCTAACAACAAGAACATTTACTTATTGATTTTTCTCTTTTAATTTTGTATTTAAACAATATGTCTAGATTTCTCCCTGATGTTCTTAAGGCCTCAACATTTTCAAAATTTTTTGTATGGGAAAATATATAAAATCTGATTCAGGTCATCAAGTAATTTTTGAACATTTCTTACTCTTTTCCCTGAAATTCATAACTCCCATCCCAGACAATTATTATTTATTCTTTTGTAGGCTTTGAGGATCAACTTGATAATTCTTCTCAACAAAGATTATACTGCTTTTAGTTTTATGCATAATAAGAAAATATAAACACAAAATCAGAAGAAAAGTACACTCACTGGGCACATATTGGAGAGATTTGAGAAAGCATATAGAAATGTATTAAACTAATTACTAATATTGAGTGGACTAAATTGGCAGTACCTATTGATTCATTTGTGGAATGTAAGAGAATTTTATTTAGATAGTTAAGCAACTTGATGGATGAATGGATGTACCAATCCATGATATAGGCAACACAAAATTAGACATGGTTTTGGTTGGATGAAGTGCTGATTTTTTTCAAATGTATATATAATTAACAAGTGGAACTCACAAGATGGAACTGGAAAGAGCTATACTTAAACCCGTGGAAATGAATGGATTCATCTAGAGGAAGTGTAGAAAGTAACAAGATAATCCAGGACAAAATTTTGAGACACACTAACTTTATTAAAGGATCAAGTGGGAGAGGGAGTATTTCCAAAAAAATCTACCAGGAATGCCAAGAATAGTAGGAGGAGAACCACCATGGAAGCCAAGAAAAGAGTGTGCTGTAGAAAAGAAATATTGGTGATTAGCAGCTTCCAACCTTATGCTAGACTTTGGAGGGGAGCAGGGACATTGGAGTCCTGGGAGCGGAAACCAGATTGCCCAAGAGGGAGTGGGGTACTAAGTGTAAAAACGTATACATAACTCTTTCAAAAAGCTGAGGGGAAAAAAGAGGTCTTTAACTAAATCTCATTATATACATTAATCAAAATATTAAAAGAAGGTAGCTGGAATGGTGTAGTGAGCACACTATTTCCTCTGCAAGCGCATTATCTTGGAGAGCTTTAAAAGAGGCCTATAAAATCCAACTCCACACTAATGTACAGGGCAAGATGCGGAAGGTGTCCCTCTCCCCCTCACCAACCGAAGTTGCAGTTCCTAAACCCTCTGCTTTTCTTCTTCCACCCATAATCAACCAAAGATTAGAACTTCCACTGATAGTGGGATGGTGTGGTATGTGAAAGAGGTCACTCAAGCTAGGGGTCAGTGACAGTCTTTCCTTTTCTCTCTTGTGGCACATTTTAGAACTGGGACTTCTGACGAGAACTCCACTTTGAGACCTAAGGGGCAGAAAAAATAGACTTTAATTTGGCCAGCCTTTTATGGCATTTCAGTACTGTGAAAGCTGGCGTCTTAACTGCAAGAAGGCATTTCTTTAAATTTCTTTTTTTTTTTTTTAAAGATTTTATTTATTTATTTGACAGAGAGAGAGATCACAAGTAGGCAGACAGGCAGGCAGAGAGGGAGGGGGAAGCAAGCTCCCGGAGCAGAGAGCCTGACTCGGGGCTCAATCCCAGGATCCTGAGATCATGACCTGACCCGAAGGCAGAGGCTTTAACCCACTGAGCCACCCAGGCGCCCCGAGAAGGCATTTTCTTGAAGAGTCTCAAGACTTCCGTCAGTTAAATTGAGTAAAGCTCTTTTTATTGCCTCGGGACTGTGAAAGCGGCCATCTCTATGTCAAGAGCCTCCCCAGCTGAGGATCCCACTCACTTCTGGATGGGACGGATGCAAAGCTACTTGTGAATCATAATGGATTCCTATACTATAATCACTTGGGATAACCCACCACCAAGGTAAGCTTGACAAGCTACTTGTCTGTTTCTGTGAATACATTCAAATTAATTGTTTTTACTGAAATGAGTGCTTTCAATGGCCTTTCAACCAGAGAAGAAAAAGTCACTTCATTCAAAAGGAGCGATCTGCTTGCAGATGGGACAAGAAGTTGGTACTTCTAGGAAATGAAAAATGGATCTAATTTGAGGTTGAGTTACACTATCCTAATTTCTTCAAAAACCAGCCAAGTTTCCATGAATTTTGGTGGATACTGTATAATCAGATATGCAGCTATGCTTATATGAATGTCACATCCCGACTTAAAAGCTTTTCTGATCTGGCATAGGTCGCTGGAATAAAGGGATGCACCAGAATTAACAAATATTTCACATCTTTTAAGAAGCAATAGAACACTATGATTTAGAACACAGAGTCTCGAGCCAGAGTGCATGGTTCAGGTGCTGTCTCCATCTCTTACTAGTTATGTGACATTGGGAAAAGCAGTTATTTATTCTGTCCCTCTGTTCCTTCATCGGTAAAATGCAGACGCTGATAGACTCTTACACATAGGCTTATTAGGAAGGTTAAGTAAGGTAATATTTTTAACAAATTTAGGATGGTGCATAGTACATAATACTATTCATAGTGCATGATAACAAATACAAGTATTTGTTAAACAAAGTAGAAATTTCAGAATCTTGATGGGCTTAGGTCACATCCAAATTGAAGTTTACTGGAGAACCTGTTTGGCTCAGTCTGCTAAGCATCTGCCTTTGGCTCAGGTCATGATCCCAGTGACCTGGGATCAAGGTCCGCCTCAGGCTCCCTACTCACTGGGGAATCTTCTCCCTCTCCCTCTGCCCCTCCCCCAACTCGTGCTCTCGCTCTCTCTCTCTCTCTTGCTCGCAAATAAATAAAATCTTTAAAAAATGATTATTTTAAATGGAACCTTACTGAGGATAAACAGCATGAGATCAGAATTATTTCTAAGTTGTTATCTCCCCTGTGTTGTCTGATATGTTTGTTTGCACATGGTAGTTTCTGAAAAGGTTTTACTGATTTTAATTTGCTTCCTGAGAATGAAAGTTTAAATGACTTTGGAGAATTAGAACCAGGAAGTTCTCTAACTGCATGCCAAAGAAGACCACAATAAAGGGAGAAGTGTTGCAAGAAGACTACAACTTTATAAACCACACCACATGCAAATAATGGTAATTTCTGGTCAGAGCTGTAATTTCATGCTAATAGCAAGCATTTCCAAATGTTGAAAGTGTGATAAATACTGCTGTCATGTCTGTTATAAATTTATATTTATTATTACCAAACAGCTCTAGCCTACAATTGAATTCTCCTTGTGACCTGTCTTCTTGTACACATAATTGACTCAGCTTGGCTTCTCAGAGTCCCTGGGGGACCTTTTGGCTCTGGGCTCGCACATAGTCTCTCTGTGGTGTATTCAGCCTGTTGCACATCTCACTGTCAGGCACACCCACCTGGACTCTCTCCTGATTTACGTGTGATACTGCCAACCTCTTCATCATCTTCTTGAGTCAATACTCCCCAGTGGTTTTACATCTGGCCCAGAGACTTGGTGAATCAGGAGTCAGGCCCAGAATTCCTGGATATTTCTTACTCCCAACTGGGATTAACATTTGGGTTAAACTAACCATGCTTTCAGTTTCTATGAACGGAGGAGTGCAGTAGGTCTAAGTGTGTCCAGTATGACAGCTGACCAAGTCTTAAGTCCCCAGGCAAAGGTTAAGCCTTCTTCAGCACACAGCCAGGATTTGGACTTCCTAATGCGTAGCCCTCATTCTGCTGCACTAGGACACTCCCATTTTCTTCTTCATTCTTACTATTGTGCAATGGGGTTAATAATAATGTAATTTTTAAAAACTTTATCTTGTCAGAAGATTAAAAAGGCAAGGTAAAATAATTTTAAAGCAATATACAAGATTCCAACTTGGCAAGGTCTATTTTACTTTGGAAATGATTAACTTTTAAATGATCAAGAGCATTGTTTTCCAAAACAGGATTTTGGAATACTATTTCCAAACAATGATAATGCTATTTACTGAAAGAAAAAAAGAGAGAGAGAGGAGCAGGCTGTGAGAATAAGCCTGAGCAAAGCTGGGTGGGGTATACAACATTAAACAGGTTACTTTATTATAGAATTCTTCAGCTATTAGTAAATAATTGTGCACTATGAATATTTGAGAAGATAGGAATGTAGTATACAGCATTTCTTGCTGCAGTTTCTTCGGTTTGGGTTAGTGTTCCATGGATCATGGTTAGGGGGGGGAAAAAACCTCCTCTAAAGGCATCACTACTGACAGGCTCAACAGGTCATACATATACATGAGCTATCAAATCACTGATGGTTTTGAATTTGCTTTAGCTCCATGATTAGAAAGGACCATCATCCACATTGCTCCCTGCTGCTCTTGTGGACCCTGGCAGAGTAGATTAACTAAGTAGTTGATTGACTGCTTTAGGTCATGGGTACCAAGGGCATCAATCAGCTAATAATGTTGGCATCAATTTCTGCTTACAGTTTCTACTCAGACTGAACGTAGAACAAAGTTAATCATCTCCTCAGCCCTACCTAATACTTTAGCTAGTTAGCATTATTCCTCACAAATCCTTATAAATAGGAAATTTAAAAGGAAGTTATATCTAAGAAGGTATAGTATATTTTAAAAATAAAATAAAAAGCTGATTTTCACCTAATGACCAGATTTTCTGTATGTATTTCCTGAATCTGTACAACAAAGAATGCTGAAAGCACAAAATAAGATCATATACTATCTCCTTTTGGTAACACAGCTGAGAGTACTTCATCTTATGGAGCCGTGAGAGATAAAAAGATTCCATTGCCATTCTTGTGGTAAGGGGATAATGGGTTTGGGGAGAGAAGCTGAGGTAAAAATCTGCCCTTTCTGGCTCCCAGTGCTGATTTGTGTCCTGAAACACAATATCAGGTTCACTTATCTATGAAGTGAAAAGGTTTTAAATTCTTAGAAAAACCTTAGCCTAAGGTTTTAAAAGATGATTTTGAGAGGGTCTGTTCCTCTCATGCTTGAGAAGTAGTGTTATCTTGGGGTCCATGGATAGCACCATTTCAAAATCTGGTGTCCTGGTACTAAGGAATTGCTACCCTCTAAAGTAGTGGTATCATTTAACAGTGTGCCTCAAAAAAGAATCTACTACAAACAGACAAGGGCATCCACAGTTCCTTAAAGCCCAGCAAACAAGAGGTCTAATTTTCTCCTTCCAAATTTAGATGGCAAAATATCAAAGAGATGGGAACTGAAACTCTCAGACTCAATAATCACAAAGAGTGGTTTCACGTCTGGACAACTTATGGAAAGATGAATTGGAGTTCTACCAACTATGATACTATACTAAGTATTAACCTATTTTGACAGATTTTGAAATATAATGCACATAATATAAATTAGCATATCTATATTATACATTACATAACATACACAATTTCATATATTTGTTACATAGAATTTTTATAAAAGAAAAGATTAAATAAAAATGTAAATTAGGGGGCGCCTGGGTGGCTCAGTGGGTTAAAGCCTCTGCCTTCGGCTCAGGTCATGATCCCAGGGTTCTGGGATCGAGCCCCGCATCGGGCATTCTGCTCAGCGGGGAGCCTGCTTCCTCCTCTCTCTCTGCCTGCCTCTCTGTGATCTCTGTCTGTCAAATAAATAAATAAAATCTTTTAAAAAAATGTAAATTAGGAGTAATGTCACCAGGATAGTGACATAGGTTGTTCCTGGCTTTGCTCCCCCCATAGGGAAAACAACAAACAATTATTCATGCATAGAACACCATTGAGAAAACCAGAGGACATGGGGCTAAGGCCAAAGCATGCCCCCTGCATGATAGAGACCAACACAGACCACATTAGAAGGGTAAAAAGAGTGGCTATACACTGGCCGCATTGCCCCTTTCCCACCCCTGTGCAGCACCATGCTTGGAAATCTCCTATGAGCCTCTGGTTCCTCCAGTAAACCAACCAACCAACCAAACAAACAAACAAGATAAAATAAAAGAAAACAAAGGAAAAACAAAAAGAAACAGAGCCTAGGATGGACATTCAGTTCCCTCAGGGTTATGGGTTGCTTCTGGGGAGTACCCAACCAGTCTTGCCCCATAGGAACTACAGGGAAATCTCTGAGACTTGACCACTAGGAATTGTGATGGAGAAGAAAAAGGCTTGCAGCAATCAGCACTCAGGTGATGGCAGACCAAGTGCCTACTTATAGCAGTCAGCTTGTTATCCCAACAAGCAGCTTTGCTCACTTGCAGAGCCAAGATGTTGGTGCAACTGAACAAGGAACACAGCAGGATGCAGGTCTGCCTAATTCATCTTTGCTACCCCTGGAGCCTAATCTGCCTCTGCCCAGGACATGGGAGCCAAGTTATAGCCTAAATTGCCGCTGAATTTACCTCCCAGCTCACTCTGACAAGAAAGCCTGACTGGAAACATATGCAAACCCAGCAAAACTTGAGAAAAGAGTCTAGAAGGTAGAACCAATTCCAAAGCAAGCCAGTGCACAGTTCAGCCAGGGAACACAGGGAGTGGGTTGGTTTTAGTCAAGAGCACAAAGGGCCTGGCTAAGCTTGAAGTATGTTCTCCTACTCTGCCCAGCCAGAAAAACTAATTTTAATTTAATTACTATGTGTTTTGGTGAGGTCCTCCTTGGGATGATAATCTCAGGGACTCTCTGTGTCTCCTGGATCTGGATTTCTGATTCTTTCCCCAAGTTTAGGAATATTTCATCTATTATTTCTTCAAATAAAATTTCTGCCCCCTTTTCCCTGTCTTCTGTCTTTGGGATCCCTATAAGGCAAATGCTGTTATGCTTGATGGTGTTGCTGAGTTCTCTAAGTCTGTTTTCATTTTTTATTATTATTTTGTCTTTCTTCTGTTCAGTTTGATTGCTTTCCATTACTCTGTCCTCCAGGTCATTGATTTGTGCTTCTGCTTCCTCCAGTCTATTTATTTATTCCATCTAGTGAATTTTTATTTTCAGTTATTGAGTCCATCTCAGATTATTTTATGTTTTTTCTCTTTATTACAGGTCTCGCTGAGGTCATCCACTCGTTTCTGAATACCAGTGAATATATTTATGACCACTGCCTTCTCTCTGGTATATTTCTTATCTCCAATTCCTTTAGTTCTCTTGCTGTAATTTTGTCCTATTCTTTCACTTGGGACATATTCCTCTGTCTCCTCATGTTGTCTAACTCTCTGTGTCTGTTTCTACATGTTAGGAGAGTCAGCTGAATCTCATGCTCTTAAAGGTAGTGGCCTTACAGGACACCCGGGTGGCTCAGATGGTTAAGTATTTGCGTTCAGTTCAGATAATAATCTCTGGGTCCTGGGATCAAGCCCCACATTGGGCTCCCAGCTCAGCAGGAAGTCTGCTTCTCCCTGTCCTTCTGCCTTTCCCCTCTGTCCGTTCTCTCTCTCAAATGAATAAAATCTTAAAAAAAAAAAAAAAAAGTAGTGGCCTTATGAAAAAGAAGGTCCTGTAGTGCCCTGCAGTGCAATGTCCCCTGTTCACCAGAACCTGGTACTTCAGGGATGTCCCCTTGCGTGTTGTGTGCACCCCTCTGCTGTGGCTGAGACACATCTGCCTTCAGTCCAGTCATCTGCAATGGCTCTCTTTGCCATGTGGACAGTGTTTGGTCCCGGCATTGTTAGTGAGCCAGTCTAAGGACATCTTGGGCTTGGGTTGAGTGAGACAAGGTATTTGCCAGAGATGCAATAGCATCAAACTGCAGGGTACTTTCCCTGTGTTGTCCTCTGAAAAACTTTCATTGGTGAACAGGCCCTGTAGTCAGATCAGATGCCTGCCCCCAGCCCACTGCTGGAGCTGAAGTCAGACTAGAATGTGTGTTTATTTTCCTATTACCCTGGTACAGAAGTCACTTTGGTGTGGTATTGGCCCATATTGGGGCTGCCTGCACACTGCAGGCTTGTGGCGTGGCTTTTGATGGGCTCTGTCCAAGAGTGTGTTAGAATAGACAGGTCTGCAACAGAACAGGAGTAGGGTACACGGTGTCAACAGGGTTTGCACAGGTCTCCTATGGGATGGGACCCAGAACTGCTTTAAGAAATTCCTGCTGAAGGGCTGGAGGAGGTGAGTGTGCAGAGTACATGGAGGTGAGGGTACTCTCAGTGCCAAGCATGTGTTGGCACTAAGCTGACACCTGCAGGTGTCTAGGTGTCTAGGCTGAGGGGTGGGGGAGGAAGAGGTGCCAGCCATCTCTTTTGTTCTTAGAGAAGTCTCTCAATGATCCCTGACCCTCCAGGACAGGCTCTGAGATTAGTTAACAAGTCTCCATCCCATATACTCCAAGCATTTTTCAAACTGCTGTTTCTGTGCTGTATCTCAGTAGTGCTAGTTGTTGTGTTATCCCTTTAAGTGTTGGGACTCAGTTTCCCATCACCTCTTAGTTTTCCCAGAGCCAAGCCTGCTGGTTTTTAAAGTTCTTGGTATTAAGCCCCGCTGATTCTAAGAACTCATGAAATTTTGACCCTCTAGTTTCTGAAACTAAATGTTATGGGGATTCATCTTCCCTGTATGGGATACCTGTGCCTGAGGTGCCTGGTATGAGGGTCTGTTTCTCTCCCCTCCCCATGCGTGTGGTAACCCTCCCTCCTGCAGACAGACCCACAGGATCGTGTATCCACCCTTCCTACCCTGTTTACTTGAGGTCTTTTCTTCACATTTAGCTATGGAGAGTCATTTCTGCCAGGCTTTATGTCATTTTCTGGATTATTAACACTGATACAGGTGTTATCTAGTTGTATCTCTGAAACAAGGTGAGCTTAGTTTCCTCCTAGCCCACCATCTTCCTCAGAAGTCCAGAATAGGTGAATTACTATTAAGGAGATTGAATCAGGTATCAAAGATCTCCCAGTGAGGAAAAGCCCAAGACCAGACAGCTTTACCTTAAACAATAATTTAAAAAAGAATTAATGCCGATTCTTCTAAAACTCTTCCAAAAAAACTGAAGAGAAGGGAACATTCCCAAATTCATTTAATGATACCAGCATTACCCTAACACCAAAGTCAGGAAAGAACACTCAAGAAAAAGAAAACTATAAGCCAGTATTCCTGGTAAATATAAATGCAAAACCCTTCAATAAAATGCTAACAAACTGAATTCAGCAACTCACTAAAAGGGTCATTTACCATGATCAAGCAGGATTTATGCCTGGGATGCAAGGATGGTTTCCATACAATGTGATCCATCACATAAACAGAATGAAAAAATCTGATTTCCTCAATACTAGTAAAAAATATGATGGGAAAATTCAACATCTGTTCAGGCTTGACAAATTACACACAGAAGGAATGTATCTCAATGTAATAGATGCTATATATGACAAGGCCACAGCTAACAATCATACTCTACTGTGAAAAGCTGAGAGTTCTTCCTTTAAGATCAGGAACAAAACAAGGATGCCCATTCTTACCACTCTTATTCAAAATGCCATTGGAAGTTCTGGCTAGAGCAATTAGGCAAGAAAAAGGCATAGAAGACATCAAAATTAGAAAGGAAGAAGTAAAATTGTCACTATTTGCAGATGACATAATATTATCTGTAGAAAATCCTAGGGGGGGCCTGGGTGGCTCATGGCCCAGGTCGTGATCTCCAAGTCCTGAGATCAAACCCCATGTCAGACTCCCAGTTCAACGGGGAGTCTCTTTCTCCTCCCTCTGTCTCTCTCCCTGCTCATGCTCTCTCTTTCTGTCCCAAATGAATAAATAAAATCTTTTAAAAAAGATCCTAAAAAAATCCTAAAATTTCCACAAAAAAATGTTAGAATTAATCAACAAACTCAGTAACATTCCAGGATACAAAATCAACATATAAATATCTGTCACATTTTTATACACTAACAATAAACTAACAGAAATATTAAGAAGATAATCTAATCTATAATTGCATCAAAAAGAATAAAATACCTAGGAATGATTTTAACCCAGGAAATCAAAGAACTGTACACTGAAAGCTAAAATCATTGAGGGAAAATGAAGTGGACACAAACAAATTGTAAGATATTCCATGCTTTTGGGTTGGAAGAATTAATATTGTTAAAATGGTCATACTACCCAAAGTAATCTACAAATTCATTGCAATCCTTATCAAAATTCCAATGGCATTTTTCAGAGAAAAAGAGCAAAAAAAAAGAACCCTATAATTTGTGTTGAACTTCAAAACACTTTGAATAACCAAAGCAATCTTGACAAAGAACAAAGCTGGAAGCATCACATTCCCTGATTTCAGACTATATTATAAAGCTAAATCAATCAAAAGACTATCATATTAGTATGTGAACAGACACATACATCAATAGAACAGAATAAAGAGCTCGGAAATAACCCCACATATATATGGTCAATTAATTAACAAAGGAACCAATAATCAACAGCTGGGAAAGACAATCTCTTCAATAAATGCTGTTAGTAAAACTTGAAAACCACGTGCAAAAGACTGAAACTGGATCACTATCTTACATCATACAGAAAAGTTCCAAATGGATTAATGACTTAAGTGTGTGACTAGAAACAATAACACTCCTAGAAGAAAACAAGAGTAAAAAATTCCTTGAAATGGGTCTTGGCAATGATTATTATTATTTTTTTTTTGGCAATGATTTTTTAAAATACAACAGCTAAAGCACAAGCAACAAAATAAAAATTAAACAAGTAGGACTACATCGAACAAAAGAAAAGAGCTTCTGCACAGCAAAAGAGATGATCAACAAAATAAAAAGGGAATCTTCAGAATAGGAAAAAGTGTATGCAAATCATGTATATGTTTTGGATCAGTATCCAAAATATATAAAGAACTCATACAACACAATAGTAAAAACAAACAAGAAAAAATGAAGAATCTAACTAAAAAAATAAGCAAAGACCCTGAATAGACATTTTTCCAAAGAAGATAAATTAATGGTCAAGAAATAAGAAGGCACTCAGTATCACTATTCAAAGGAAAAAGCAAATCAAAGTCACAATGAGGCAGCACTTCACACAAGTCAGAATGGCCATTATAAAAAACACAAAAGATAACAAATGCTGGTGAGGGTGTGGAGAATCCTTACACACACTTGGTAGGATTGTAAATCAGCGTAGCCACTTGGAAAACACTATGGAGGTTTCTCAAAAACTTAAAAATAAATGTACAAATGATTCAGCAATTACACTTCTGAGTATTTATCTCATGAAATAGAAAGCACTCACTTGAAAAGGTATCTGTACCTGCATGCTCATTGCAGCATTATTTATAACAGACTAGATATGAAATTTACACACACACACACACACACACACACACACACACAAAATAGAGTACTATTCATTTGATAAAAATGCAATCTTGTCCTTTGTGACAACATGGGTGGATCTGGAAGGCATTATGCTAAGTGAAATAAGTCAGAGAAAGACAAATACATTACTGTCTCACTTACATATGGAATCCAAAAAAAAAAAAAAAAAAAATCAACAAAGAGATGAGCTTTGTGGTTACCAGAGATGGTTGGGGGAGTAGAAATTAGAGTAAGACAGTCAAAAGGTATAAATTTCCAGTTGTAAGATAAATAATAATTAGGAATGCAATGTACAATATGATTACTGTAGGTAATACTGCTGTGTGGTGTATCTGATAGTTAAAAGAGTAATCCTAAGACTTCTAATCACAAGGAAAAAACATTTTTTTCTTTATCTTTTTTTGCATCAGTATGAGATGATGCATGTTAACTAAACTTATTGTGGTGACCATTACACAACATACGAAGTAAATCACTGTGTTATACACATAAAACTTGCACAGTGCTATATAGTAATTACATATATCTCAACCAAACTGGAAAAAATTCATGCATATTTTCCAATAATCCTCATGTCCCCAAATCAATTTTAATAATTTTACCTTAGGTCTCAATAGGCCAAAGACAACATTTTGAGTGAATAGCTTTTTTTAAAAAATTGCCATACAGGTTTAGATAGAACACAAATTACTATACTGAAATTATTGCTTATTTCCTAAGACCCTTTTTCCATTAATATTTAGAATTAAGGGTATAAGTGTGTAAATCTAAGTGTCTTTTACTTTTCAAATGACTATATATACCTTGTCAGGGAAAAGTCCCACTTGGGGAGGCAATAGTGATAAAGAAGTCAAACTTTCTATAATGGAATCCTGGACTTATCACCTCCCACTGTGTGACCTGGAGCGTATTATTCAGCCTCTCCCATGCCTCAATAATTTCTCTATAAACTGAGGATAACATTAGTGCCATTCTCCATAGCTGTTGCAAACACTGAGTTATTATATGTGATGTGCACAATGTGCCCAACACATACGAAGTACCATGGGAGTTTTAGCTATTATAATGATCATGATAATGATGGTAATGATGATGATGAATATATATGGAGAACAGAAAAAGAGGGAAACCTTCCTTATCTCTGACAGAAGGAAAAAGGAGATAGGGAGGGCAGACAAGTATTTATTGTAATTCGAAAGCAAACTGCAGTGAGCACTGGAGTGGAAATATGAGTAGGTTGACCACTTGTCCCAGGACAGTTCCAGCTTATTCCTGTTTTCCCAGCATAAATATTAATTTCACCTACCGCACCTTTAGAACTGACCTATGGTCACTGTAAATAAAAGCATCCTAGTATGAGAGGCCAGGGGATGAACTTAAGGCCTCATGGAGGAAAAACACTTGAACTGACCCATAAATGGAATAGTTAGAAAAGGAAAGCCATTCCTCTTATACCTTGCCAGCCTCCTCCTAAAAGGGACCTGAGAAGCAGAAAGCTAAGTTTTCCTTCTGTTTTCACAAGAAAAACAAAATTCAGAAAAATTTGAAACTATACTGTACTGGTTTCCTCTTGCTGCAGAAAATTACCATCAGCTTAGTGGCTCAAAGTAATGCAAATACATTCTCCTACAATCTAGAGGTCGGGAAGAGGTCTTAAATGGGTCCATGGGACTTCATGCCATCTGGAGGCTATAAGGGAGAATCTCTTTCCCTGCCTTTTTCAACTTTGGAGGCTACCTATATTCCTTGCCTCATGTCTCCTTTCTGTCTTCAAAACCTGCAGTTTAACTTTTCCTCTCTAACCTCAGATTCCATCCACTAAATGTTTTCTATAAATGTTCTGACCCTGCCTTCTTCTGTTAAGGATGCTTATGATTACATTAGGCCTACATGGATCATCCAGGATACTCTGCCCCATTTTCAGATCCTTAGCATAACCACATCTTCAAATTCCCCTTTACCACATAAAGTAATGCACCCACTGGTTCCAGGGATTGGTCCATAGAACTCGTTGAAAGCCATTATCCAGTCTACCACAAAGATTTCTTTTTAGTACTCTGGTGTCAAGAGCATAGTATTTGGAGACAAATACCATCCTATTAAAGATGAAAGATTCAATATTTTAACAATCTCAGGCACATGGCTAAGCCAGCTATCTACAATTTCTAAAACCAGAATCAGGAACTTATTTACTGAGAAAATAAGTCTCCAAACTTCCATGTGACTTTCAGATAGATGTTTAAAGTAGGAGAATACCACTCTAGAAAATCTTCATTGTCTGAAAATAACTGACAATGAAAAAGGCTTTTTAAGTAAATCCACTTAAAATAGGGAGAACAATCTATATTAAATAATAATAAGCAAGGTTGACTGGATGTTTTCCTCACAGAGGAATTTAAAATTCTATAAACACATGTATTATATTTAAAAAGAATTGTTGAACAGAGAATAAAGCCATATAATAGTACACCCTTGTGGTATACTACTTAAAAAATATGATAGAGTATGACTGCCTTCACACTTGGCTTTTATGTAATCATGTTAAATAGTTATTTCTGGGGATGCCTGGGTGCCTCAGTAGGTTAAGTGCCTGCATTCGGTTTAGGTCATGATCCACCCCACACTTGGCTCCCTGCTCAGTGGGGAGTCTGCTTTTCCCTATGCCCCTTCTCCCTCTAATAAATAAATAAAATATTTTTTTAAAAAAGAGGTATTTCTGAAAATGTGTTGGAGCGCTTACCAAATTTCACAATGATTAACCTCTGAATAATCCTTTTTGTTACCATTCTTAAAAAAAATATTTTTGTTAACAATTCTTATTCTGCTAGGAATTAATTTCTTTAAGGGATTTGATTACAATATTTTTACCAACACCATCTTCATCAATTGTGTTAAATCTTATATTCTCAATAACACTGATAATTTCATTTCATATTTCATTTGAATCATATTTGCACAGAACTTCAGGTCATAAAAGGCAAAAACAATAATTAAAAACCTATATGGGCAAAAAATGTTGCTGTCCTATAATGCAGTGGATTCCTATTAATACAAGAGGGATGTTTGAGTAGGGACTAACTGAATAAAAGCTCTAAATGAATTTTTCATCATATAATGACTATTTCTTCCCATGCAGTATTTTTTTTCCTATGGGGAATTCAAATAATGAATACCTTGGTAAACAACTAAGCATTTTACTTGAATTGAGTTGCAATAAATTGGGGGGGGAAATGGAAGTAAAAATAACACTCAAGTTGTCTTAAAATTTTGTTCCTTATAAAACTCCATGAAAATAAGAATTATTTCTATATTGTTCACTCTGTGTCCCTAGCACTAAGATATTATCCAATATAGAGTAGATACTCATTTATTATTAGGGGAGAAAACATGATATAAATTTATTAAAAGGTGATTACATTGAAAAAGCATTCACTAAACTGCAAAATTTACCACAGGTAATTTTATGTTTCCATATCAACAAAGAATCTAATCTAGAAAGTAGAATTCAGAGAAGAGAAGATGGCAGCAGAGTAAGAGAACCCTAGGTTCATCTTGTCCCATGAATACAAATAAATAATTATTGAATAGCCCAGAAATCAACCTGATCTCTGGAAGAACAAACTCTACAACTAAAGTAGAGAGGAGATCACATTGAAAAAAGTAGGAAGTGTGGAGATGCAGTTTGGGAGAGAAATGGATAGTGGCTATCCATTGTAGTGGGGAGGGAGCCACAGTCATGGAGAAGGGCAAGGGACAGGACAACACAAGGGGAGAACATGGGGAAAGGAATCCCCATAGCAGTTGGCTTGGAAAGTGAGAGGGGTTGAATTTCATGAGTTCTTGCAACCCATAGGGTTTAAAGCCTGGAGTTCTAAAGGTCAGCAGGTTTGGCTTGGGGATAACCTAAAGGCACTGTGGCTGCTCATGGAGAAAACAAAGAGGCCATAGACATATAGCACAAAAAAAAGTGATGTGAAGAGTCCCTGGGGCATACAGTGGTGAGGTTATTTGCTCAACTTAAACTGTATTCTAGAGAGGCAGCATTCACAAAAAGACCCTTCCAGGAACAAAGGAACTGGAAGGTGTCATTTCCATCATCCACCCTTTAGCATAAACATGGAGCTCTCTGCAGAAACCAGCACAGCACCAATATACATTACCTAACTTGCTTACATCAAGGCCCAGCTGCCCCACGCTCCAGTGGAACAACCTCTCCCAGTCATGCTTGCCTCAGTCCCAGTGCATCAGTCCCTCCCTCAGAAGACTGGCCCAAAGCCTTACCCATACTGCATCTCCTAACCCAGTTTTGCAGGGTTTCATTCAAGCAGTGGTGGTGACAAATATCATTTCACAAGCAGACCAGAGCATACCTACTTAAAACCTGTCACATTCAGGCCAGGGACAAAACACTGCCCACAACAGGAAAAGAAAGCTTCTGCAGACAACTGACCTGAAGGATAAGGCAGCCAGCACACACTGGCAAAACTCTCAGGAGCACCAGGCCCTGGGGAATGGGGGCATTGCACTGCAGGGCACTAAGGACTTCATCTTCCTAAAGCCATGACCCTCAAGAAGAGGAGAAATAGCTGACTTTTGTAACACAGAGAATCAGGCAGAAACAGATGAATTGAGAAGACAGAGGAAAATGTCCCAAATAAAAGAATATGACAAGATCATACTATAAGATCTAAGTGAAACAGATATAAATAACAAGCCTAAGATAGAATTCAAAGTAATGAACATAAAGATACTGGACTTGAGAAAAGAGTGGAGGACATGAATGAAACCCTCAACACAGAGATAAGGAATAACATAACACAGATGAAGTTTTCATAAACAAAATGAGAAACATACCTGATGGAATGAACAGCAGGCCGGAAGCAGAGGAACAAATTAGTGTCCTAGAAGACAGAGTAATGGAAAGTAATCAAGCTGAACAAAGGAAGAGAAAAAAATTATACAAGATGAGAATAGACTAAGGGAACTCAGTGATTCTATCATATGTAATAACATTCACATTATAGCAGTTGCAGAAAAAGAGAGAGAAAAGAGGGCAGAAAATTTATGTGAAGGGATAAAAACTGAAAACTTCCTTGATTTGGGGTAAGAAACAGATATCTAAATCCAGGAGACACAGAGAACCTCCAACAAAATCAACAAAAGCAGATCCACAACAAGACATAGTATAATTAAAATGGCAAAATATAGACAAAGGGAAAAAAAATTAAAGGCTCAATACAAGAAGATAGTTACATACAAGGGAAACCCCATAAGGTTATCAGGGGACTTTTCAGCAGAAGCTTTCCAAACCAGAAGCATACAGTTGCAGAAGGGAGTGGCATGATCAATTCAAAGTGATGAATGGGAAAAATCTGCAGTCCAAAATACTCTATCCTACAAGAGTACCATTCAGAATAGGAGTGATAAAGAGTTTCCCAGGCATATAAAAAGTAGAGTTTATGACTAAATCAGCCCTGCAAGAAATATTAATGGGGAGTAATTGAGTAGAAAAGAAAGACTAAAATTGACAGTACAAAAGTAGGAAACACAAAAACACTAAAAATTAATATTTTTGTAAAATATCAGTCAAGGAACTCACAAAATAAATGATGCAAAATATGACACCATATAACTAAAATGCAGAAAGGACAGGAGGAAAGAATGGGTTCAAACTTAAACAACCATCAACTTAATATAGACTGCTATATGCAAATATGTTATATACAAACCTAATGATAACCACAAATCAAAAACTGGTAATAAATATGCAAACAATAAAGAGAAAATCAAAATGATCTCTAAGAAAAACAGCAAACCATGAAAGAGAGAAAGACAAGAAAGGATCAGAAACAATCTTTGGAAACAAACAAAAAACAGGTAATACATATCTATCAATAATTACTTTGAATGTAAATGGACTAAACATTCCAATCAAAAGATATAGGGTGACAGAATTGAAGGAGGAAAAAAAACAAGACCCACATATATGCTACTTGCAAGAGACTCATTTTACCTAAACACTTGAAATTTTAAGTAAGAGAATGAAGAAACATCATCATGCAAATGGATGTCTAAAGGAAACTAGAGTAGCAATATTTTTATCAGACAAAATAGACTTTAAAACAAAGACTGTAACAAAAGGGAAGGAAGGACACTATATAATATTAAAGGGGACAATCCAACAAGAAGATATAACAATTGTTACTATTTATGCACCCAACATGAGAGCACCTAAATATATAAAACAGTTAATAACAAACATAAAGTAACTAATCAACAGTAATATAATAATGGCAGTGGACTTTAACACCCCACTTACATCAATGGACAGGTCATCCAAACAAAAAATCAACAAGGAAACAATAAACTTTGAATGATACACCAGACCAGATGGACTTAACAGATATATTTAGAATATTCCATCCTAAAACAGCAGAATACACATTCTTTTCAAGTACACATGGAATATTCTTCAGAACAGATCACACATTAGACTGTAAAACAAGTCTCAACAAATTCAAAAAGATTGCATTCATACCATGCATCTTCTCTAACCACAACATTATGAACCTGGAAATCAACTGCAAGAAAAAAATCTGGAAAAAGCACAAATACATGGAGGTTAAATAACACTTACTAAACAAGGAATGGGCCAACCAAGAAATCAAACAGAAAAAAAAAAAAAATACATGGAGACAGAGGAAAATGAAAACAAATACCTTTGGAATACAGCAAAAGCAGTTCTAAGAAGGAAGTTTATAGCAAGACAGGCCTACCTCAAGAGGCAAGAAAAATTTCAAATAAACCACCTAACTTTGTACCTAAAGAAGCCAGAAAAAGAACAAGAAATAAAACCTAAAACTAGAGGAAGGAAAGCAATAATAAAGATTAGAGCAGAAGTAAACAAAACAAGGGAGTTGAGGGAAATTGGAAGGGGAGGAGAACCATGAGAGACTATGGACACTGAAAAACAACTTGAGGGTTTTGAAGGGGCGGGGGGGGGGGGGGGGTGGGAGGTTGGGGGAACCAGGTGGTGAGTATTAGGGAGGGCACAGATTGCATGGAGCACTGGGTGTGGTGAAAAAAACAATGAATACTGATACACTGAAAAGAAATTTAAAAAAATAAATAAATTAAAAAAAAAAAAAGAAGTAAAAAAAGCAACCAAACAAACAAAACAAAACAAAAACAAAAAAACCCACCAGTAATACAGATCAATAAAATCAGGAGCTGATTCGGGGGGGGGGGGGGCAACAAAATTGGTAAACCTCTGGCCAGATTTATCCAGAAAAAAAGAGAAAGGATTCAAAATAAAAAATGAGGGAGAAGAAATAGGAACTGACACTACAGAAATATAAACAACTGTAAGAGAGTATTATGAAAAATCATATGACAAAAAATTGAACAACCTAGAAGATATAAATTCCTAGAAACACAAAGACTCCCGAAACTGAATCAATAAGAAATAGAAAATTTGAACAGACCTATTACCAGCAAAGAAACTGACCCACTAATGAAAATCTTCTAACAAACAAAAGTCCAGGACCCAGTGGCTTCACAGGTGAATTCTCCCAAACATTTAAAGAAGAGTGAATACCAATTCTTCTCAAACTACTAAAAAAAAATAGAACAAGAAGGATATTTTCCAAATTCATTCTGTGAGGCTAACATTATCCTGATAAAGACACCACAAAAAAAAAAGAGAACTATAGGTCAATATCTCCGATGAACATAGATGCAAAAATACTCAACAAAATACTAGTCAACCAAATCCAAAAATATATTTTAAAAAACCATTCACCACAATCAGTTGGGATTTATTTCGGGGTTGCAAGTGTGGCTCAATACTTGCAAATCAATCAACATAATCAACATGATATATCACATCAACAAGAGAAAAGATAAGACCCGAACGATTGTTTCAATAGATGCAGAATAAGCATTTGACAAAGTACAACATCTGCTCATGGTTTAAAAAAAAAAAAAAAAAAAAAAAAAAAAAGAGGTTTAGAGGGAATATACATCAACATAACAGAGGTCAAATATGAAAAGCCCACAGATAATATCGTCCTTAATGGGGAAAAACTGAGAGCTTTTCCCCTAATGTAAGCTCCAAAACAAGGGTGTCCACTCTCACCACTTTTATTCAACATAGTACTGAAGTCCTAGCCACAGCATTTAGATGACAAAAAGAAATAAAAGGCATTCAAATCAGTAAGGAAGAAGTAAAACCTCCACTGTCTGCAGACAACATGCTACTATATACAGAAAACCTGAAAGACTTTACCAAAAAAACTGCTAAAACTGATAAATTCAGTAAAGTCAAAATATACAAAATCAACGTATAGAAATCTTTTGCATTTCTATACAACAATAATGAATCAGCAGAAAGAGAAATTAAGAAAATTTCATTTATAAATTGCACCCAGATAGTAATAGTAGTAGTATCACTACCAGTAATAATAATAAGATACTAAGGAATAGTAAGTTACTAGGAATAAACTTAATATTCAGTAATAGTAAATTACTATTTTTTATAGTAAGTGTATACTTACTATATAATAGTGATATATTTATTATAATAAGTTACTAGCATATACCAAAATAGTAAGATATTAGGAATAAACCTAACCAAAGAAAAGAAAGACCTGTATTCTGGAAATGATAAAACATGGTTGAAAGAAATTGAAGATCATGCAAAGAAATGAAAAGATATCATGTTCATGCATTGTAATAAAAAATGTTAAAATTTCTATGCTACTCAGAGCAATCTACAGATTTAATGCAATATGCAATCTGTATGAAAACACTAACAGCATTTTTCAAAGAACTAGAACAAACAATCCTAAAGTTTGTATGGAACCAGAAAAGACGGTGAATACCAAAAGTAATCTTGAAAAAGAAAAGCAAAGCTAGAGGCATCACAATTCTTGACTTCAAGTTATATTACATAGCTGTAGTAATCCAAAAAGTATGGTTCTGGCACAAAAATAGACATATAGATCAATAGAAAAGAATCAAAATCCCAGAAATAAAACCATAATTATATGGTCAATTAAACTTCACCAAAGCAGAAAAAAATATGCAATGGGTAAGACAGTTGTTTTAGGAAATGATGTTGGGAAAACTGGATAGTTACCTACAAAAGATTGAAACTGGACCACTTTATTCCACCATACACAAAAATAAATTCAAAATGGGTTAAAGACCTAAATGCGAGACCTGAGACCATAAAAGTCTTAGAAGAGTCACAGGCAGTGACTTCTCTGACATGGGCCACAGCAACTTTTTTCTCGATAGGTTCCCTGAGGCAAGTAAAACAAAAGAAAAAAATAAACAATTGAGAGTACATCAAAATAAAAAGTTTCTGCAAAGCAAAGGAAACAATCAGCAAAACTAAAAGACAATCTACTAAATGGGAAAAATATTCACAAATAACATCCAATAATGGGTTAGTATCAGAAATATACAAAGAACTTACGCCACTCAGCACCAGCACACCCCCCCCCCCGAAAAAATCCAATTAAAAAATGGGCAGAAGACATGAACAGACCTTTCTCCAAAGGAGACATATAGGTGGCTAAGAAACATAAAGAGATGTTCATCATCACTTATTATGGAAAAGCAATTGAAACTACAATGAGCTATCACCTCACACCTGTCAGAATGGCTACAATGAGGAGCATAACAAACAACAGGTATGGTAAGGATGTGGAGAAAGGGGAACACTTTTGCACTGTTTGTGGGAATGCAAACTGCTGCAGCTACTGTGGAAGACAGTATAGAGGTTCCTCAAAAAGTTAAAAAAGAACTACCCTATGACCCAAGAACTACTGGATATTTACCTAAAGAATAAAGAATAAAAAAAAAAAATACTAGTTCAAAGTGATACATGCACTCCAGTATTTATAGCAGCATTATTTACAGCAGCCAAGTTATGGAAGCAGCCCAAGTGTCCATCCATTGATGAATGGAAAAAGAAGTGTGCGCACGCACGCACACCCACACCCACACCCAATATAAGGGAATATTATTAGGCCATTGAAAAGAATGAAATCTTGCCATTTGCAATGACTTGGATGGAACTAGAAAGTATAATGCTAAGTGAACTAAGTCAGTCAAAAACAAATACCATATAATTTCATTCATGTGGCACTTAAGAAGCAAAACAAATGAGCAAAAAGAAAAAATGAGAAAGAAAAAACAAGAAGCAGACTCTTAACTGATGATTTATCAGAGGGGAGATGGGTGGGGGGGATGGATGAAATAGGTGATGGGGATTAAGGAGTGCATTTTTTTAATGGGGTGCACTTGTAATGAACACAGGATGATATATGAAATTGTTGAATCACTACATTGTACACCTGAAAACAATATAACACTGTATGCTAAGTGGAATTAATATAAAAACTTTAAAAAAGGAGAATTCAGTAAAATATTTTATTATCAACATTTATTATAGAAAAGTGTAATATTTAACTCCTTTTGCTTTTACTATGAGAACATTCTTGGTTGTAATTCAAACTCATTATTTCCCATCATTATTTCACTGAACATAGTATGATTCAAGATAGGCATTTGAAAAAGAGGGAAAAATTTTATTAAACAAATTTGGAAATTTACAGCATACTAGCTCCTCCTCCTAGAGTTTTAAAGACTCTGGTAAGTCCTGATACAAAGCAAAAATTTTTTAGAACACTTGCTGTACTTACTGAAGAAGGGAGGCATTGTCTCCCCTCCGACACCTACAAAGACACGATGAGTAGATTTAGAACAGGTTTTTTTTTTTTTTTTTTAGAAGTATCTCATTCTATTTTTCTCTCCTCCCACCCCATCTCTTCCCTATTACTTTGAACTTTAAGAATTTGAAAAGTAGATAATGAAGGTAAAAAGCAAATGTGCAGACAAACAAAAAAAACAGGGAAATAGGTGAAGAAAGAAGAGAGAAGGAAAGAAGTTGGAAGAGTAGGAAATGGTGAACAAATGCAGAGTACATGGCTACACTGGAGGCTATGCACTTGAGCCATGGTCGCCTGGAGGGGAGAGATCTGGAGGTTAAAGTGCTGGGAGAAGATGTGAGCGGTCATTGTCCACAGGAAGGCTTTTGTGTGAGGAGACTCTCCTAATGTCTCATGATCTGGTCACAAGTATCAGTGGTTGTTTGCAGAGAACAACTAGGGAGGAGTTGGTAGTCTGTCTTTCCTCTCTCAGAAAGCCAGTGAGACTTTTAGGCAAATAGTTCTTCAGCCAGAGATCAAGATTTTCTGACTGGATTTGCACTTATATAATTACACAGTCCAGCCCGGCTAGCTCAGTCGGTAGAGCATGAGACTCTTATATAATTACACAGTCCACTAAAATGACCCTTTAAAAATTTTTTATACTGAAATTATATCTGTGTTTGTATGAAGATGGGTGTGCACAACACAAAATATGTCTGCTTTAAAGAATAAAACATTTATGTTTTCTGTATTACATAAAGTTAGTATTTTTGGAGCCCCCTCATACGGCTAACTCTGACCACAGCTCTCTGCATCCTCTCCAGAGCTAACCTAGATTCTGAAGGTTGTGTTTATCATTCGTGTTTCATTAATTTATGACACATGTACACAGTCCTTAACTGCATATTGTTAGTTTTTCGTATTTTTGAAAGGACATACGGCTTCCAACTGCATATGTTCGTCTAGGACTTGCTTTTGTTATTGTTGCTCAACCCTGTTTGTGAGATTTATCCCTGTTGACATGTATAGCTCTGGTTCATTTATTTTCACTGCTGAATTTTAATCAAGTGTACGACCATGTCATAATTGATGTAGTCATTCTTCGTTGCCAGCCATTTCAGTCAATTCCTCTTCTTTTGTCAATACAGTCATGAACATGCTCATCTTGAGCTTGTATTTTGGGAGAATTACCATGTATAAGCATAGTCACAAGTTGTACTCTGCTAAATGTGAAATTGTTTTTCAAGGTGGGTGTAGCAATTTGTCCTCTTACCAGTATTTTATAAAATTTGCAGTTTATCCACATTCTCAAGAACACCTGCTATTGTTCAGCTTGTAGCCAGTTTATAGCAGGGCAGCGAAATGTATTCTGTGATCAGCTGCTAGGAGGCAGAACGTGTGGAATTTTGAGTTGACCCTCAAAGAACATCCCCGTGCTTGAGTGAGTCAGCATGGGTTCAGACCCCCAGCCACTGTGGTATGGTGTCCACTTTTTGGAAACCACTAGAAGATAAATTTATCTAGAAGATAAATGTTTATTTAAGGTCTGTATCCTTGAAGCTGAAAGACGGTCACCACTCCGTCATGGGCAGGTATCTGGACCAGCAGGGCACTTCTGAAGGAAGGGAGAAACATCATCTAATTGTGAGAGATGCTTGTGACCTAGCCAAAGCTGGTTATGGGCTAATCTGATTTTTATAGTCTTCTCCTCCTATTTGGTGTTTGAAGCAGAACTAATCTCCTTTATGAGTAAGCTCCTTGGTTCTTGGACAGTTCAGTGTAGGGTTGGGGTGAGAATATAGTGGAACATCTTAAAAAGAGAAATAGAAGACCTTATACTATAGAAAGAAACCTGGAAACTCAGACAACTAGCTAGAAAATAAGTGTGATTGTATTTATATTGACACCAAGTGAAATAAATGATGCTCAGTTTATACTATTTGGTGATATAAAACCCTCTTCTTACCCACTATTTCATATTAAACTCAATTTAAACTTTCCTGACCAGCTGCACTGTAACCCAGCCTTCTAACTAGCCAGACTTATTTCTCACACCCCTCTCTAAAATTTCATTTTGTCTTCTCAGTCTGATGTTCTCTCAAAGCCCTATGATCTGCAAATGTTTCACTGCTAATATTACCCTTCTCTGGAATGACTTCTTCTCATTTCTTTTCCATGTAAGAAGTCTGAGATACACTTAAAATATATCTTAAACCACGATTGCCACAAGTCTCCACCAATCTTGCTTAAAGAAATTACAATATTTGGAAGGACTTGTTTTTCTAGAAATTTCCACCATTTGCAATATGACATATTTGTCATTGGACTTACCCCTCAGACGCTAAGGGAGCAATACCTCAAGTAAGGGTCCTAGAGGTCAAACTCCATTTCTAAACCCCTTTCTGCCCTTAGTTGAGTATGGCTCATGTGACAGTGCCAGTTATGTTCTGGCGTCAGTGATGGTGGTTCTTCCCTGGTACAACAGGATATAACCCATCACAGCCAACTTTGTGGGAAGCCCTAGCAATTCTTCAAGTCCGTGGCTCACCTAAGCATCAAACACCTCTTCCTGAATCCCTAGCACCATGCTCCCGAAGGTCCTGATGAAAACTCCTGCCAGTGGCCTCATCCATTTCCTGCCTCCTCCTTGTGAGAAGTTCTCTCCATTAGTAAAGGTCTCTCTCTAAAAGATACCAAAAGCAGGGGTGCCTGGGTGGCTCAGTGGGTTAAAGCCTCTGCCTTCAGCTCAGGTCATGATCCCAGGGTCCTGGGATCGAGCCCCGCATCGGGCTCTCTGCTCAGCGGGGAGCCTGCTTCTCTCTCTCTCTCTGCCTGACTCTCTGCCCACTTGTGATCTCTGTCAAATAAATAAATAAAATCTTTAAAAAAAAAAAAAAAAAAGATACCAAAAGCAAATTCAAGCTAGCTTAAATAAGTAAATAAGTAAGTAAGTATTGATTTATATACATGGGTAGTGAAATCATGGGGTAGGCTTTGAGCACATTTTGATCCAGGATTTCTAACAAAGCTATCTTAGTTTCTCTGTCTCTGGGCTCTGCGTCCCTCTTTGTGACAACTTCATTCTTAAGCCAGCTTTTCTGCATGGTAGGAAAGAGGACTGCTGTCAGCCTCAGCTCATTATTTCAGTCCTTTATGAATTTAAAAAAAAAAAAAAAAAGCAAGCGTCTTTCTTTCCCAGTGTTTATCTAATCTCATGAAGGACTCAGGTCCTGTTGCGGACCACGTCCACCTACTGGAATACCACACTCATTGACCAAGAATATAGGTTACCCCCATGAGCAAGGCCAAAGTGGGGCCTAGTCCTATAGCTAGGAGAGGGAGGGGCCATGTGATTGACAGGCTCCCTCAGAACCACAATGAAAAGAAGAGGAAAATTTCTTCAGTGGAAATAGAACACATGTGTGCATGTATACACACACACACACATACACACACAGTCTACTAGGCCCCTTCAAAATAAGCTCAGTTAGGGATCCTACACTGAAGACTTCCATGTCTCCATGTATAACAGAAACTTGAATGGTTCTTAGGACATGAACCTGTCAAACTGTTCATCTCTAAATTTCCCCTCAGTGACACACTGGCCATTTAGAGAAGGTCTGGAATTAAGTGTACAATGTGCCTGAAGTCACTTTCCTCAGATAACTTAGACGTTGGTACTAACTGCTCTTCACTGGTCCAGCTTCCCTTACTGTGGGAGGTTTGAGGGTGTCAAGATTCACTCTGTTCTACTCTAGTCAGTCAGTTAGGCGTTTATGCCTTCAAATCTCAGTGGTCAAGGTGTGCCTTTTCCCCTAGGAGCCTACTAAGTATAAATGCATACATGGAGTAGACGTACCCACTAAAGATACCCACTGACACCCAAAGCCTAACTTTGGAAATGAATGGTACCTCATTCCATTGTTCAATATAATCTGAACCCCAAGTTCCAAGACTCCAAAAGGGTCTCATATTATTCTCCCTCCAGGCCCATTTAGGTTCCTCCTCACTTTTTATTTTCCTATCTGTTTTAGCTGGGATTACTATACCTTTTCTCTAACGGTTAAACATTTATAGTTTTTACATTTCAGAAAACTGATGCACCACAGTGAATTTTATGTTCCACAAAAATGTGTAGTTAAAGATGAATATTTTATGCTCCTCACATCATATATTGTATGAAGTATATTTATATATTTAATGCATACTTTAAAATAACCTTGAAAATGTGTAAATTGATATTTCTTCATATAGATTTTCTTTTTGCAAGTTCACAAAGTTCCCATAGTTCAGAAAATAATTCTGATCAATTAATTTCCTGAGGGATGGAGGAAATCTCTCTGCCATGTTCCCCTCTCCTTCCCCCCGCTCCCACCGTCCTCACCTTTCTAGAGTAAAAAATTTGCTGGTTTTCAACTGTTGTTTCTCCAACTATTTCTATTAAGTAACTATCACTTCTGCAAGTTTGTCTCTCAAAAAAAATTGAAATAAATGCTTACTATTTTTCTCTTTTGGAGATTAACAAAAGAGGTTAGCAAAATAAAAATCCTGAATATGTTTACACTAAAGAAAGTTGCTTACTGGGGCACCTGGGTGGCTCAGTGGGCTAAAGCCTCTGCCTTCGACTCAGGTCATGATCCCAGGGTCCTGGGATCGAGCCCCACATCGGGCTCTCTGCTCCGTGGAAAGCCTGCTTCCTCCTCTCTCTCCCTGCCTGCCTCTCTTGCCTACTTGTAATCTGTCAAATAAATAAATAAAATCTTAAAAAGAAAGAAAGAAAGAAAGAAAGTTGCTTACTTTAATTTAGTACTTTCCAAACTTCTTTGGCCAGAGAACATTTTTATATGAAATATCCACTAAAATCTTGTGTATCTCCTGCTTGAAGAACACAGTATGGAAAATGCTGACCAACTAAGAGAAATGCACTTTCCTTTAACAAAGCAATGGCATCTCTGAATTGGTTTATTAGAAGACAGTTACTTCATGCGAGATGGAAAGGAAAGGATTAAATTGTCAGGCTGGTGGAAGAAAAAGGTCATTTACCTGGTAGCCCAGCCATCTGAACCCTAGGTCTGTCACTTCACAGTTAATGCACAAGTTTTACTCCTGACTCTACATTGCCTTTGGTGCATTTCTTCCTTACTTTTAACTTGCTATTCACTTGTATTACCTGTCTTCAGGTTGTTTAAAATTCATTTTTTCATTTACTCAATAAAAGTTTCTTGAAAACATTATGTATTAGCTCTGCGATAGATGTAGGAAATTAAAAATTAACAAGAAATATATGAACAATGCCTTCTTTAATTCCTTAAGTCCACTGGGAATTCCAGATAAGCAAAGCAAGCTATATAACAAAGTGTCATAAGGGAGATTCTAACACAGGGAATGTTATCACAAGCTTCGAGGATGAGTGAAGTTGGAAGAAATCATGTCAAAGTCTTGGGTGAATGAGTGATGGTGACAGGACCAACTGTCTGTCAGGGAGCAGCATTCCAAGCAGGGAAAATAGCATGTATTCTGTTGAGAAAAAATGTGCTGTGTTCAAACTACCAAACTGAACATTTTGTATGGCTGCAGCATAGAAGGAATTTGGGGAGGGAAATAGTGGATAGAGGACATGGGATCCTTCTATGTGCAGCCCTGAAAGCCATTTTTGAGGATATGGAAATAATCGGATTTATATTTTAGAAAGAAAATGCTGGCTACAGCACTATGTGGAGAACTAATTGAAAAAGGACAAGACAGAGCAAGAAAAACAATAGTGAAGTGTATTTAATATTCCAAGAGATAATGGGCCGATTTGTAAATTGAATATAAAAGTTCCCCAAATAAGAGCAACTCCCATATAAGCTCCTCTGGCAGCAGAGTCAGGCTCTCTTTGGTTCTCCAGTTTCAGCTTATGGGGTAGCCAGGAACAACAGGGAAATCGGTCAGCAGAAAAGGACAACAGGAATAACCACACATTAGTCTATGCAGAATATGCAGCAAGTGGTTGACTTAGAGAACAGGCACGCAAAACTAATAAGCATGCCTCTCAATCCTGCTGCTCATGAGAACCACCAGAGAATTTTTTTTTTTAATATAAGGTTTTATTTATTTTTGAGAGACAGAGAATGCACACAGAGAGAGGGAGAGACAGACTCCCCGCTGAGCAGAGAGCCTGATGGGGGGCTCAATCCCAGGACCCTGAGATCATGACCTGAGCCAAAGGCAGACCCTCAACCGACTGAGCCATTCAGGCCCCCCCCACCACCAGAGAAATTTTAAAGTGCTGATACAAAGACAGAGATTCTGATTCACTTGATCTGGGTTGAGATCTTGAAAGCATCTCCAAGTGAGATCAGTAGGCAGGACTGAGAGTCAATGAGAACCAATGAGTCCACCCAGTAATTCAGACCTATTTATTTTAGTTTTGTTAACTTAGATTCCCTGGTCTAAGGTAGTTGTTCTCAAACTGTAGTGGACATTAGAATTACATGGGGAGCTTGTCGGAACTCAGCCTGATGGGCTCTACTTTCAAAGTTTCTGATTCACTAGGTGTAGGTGGGATCTGCAAATATGCATTGATAAAGTACAAAGGTGATGCTTCTGCTGGTCCAGACACCAGACTTTGAGAACCATTAGTCTTAGGCAGTCATTTTGGAAATGAGATTTTTAAAGAAGATTTATATTTTTGCTAGAGGAATTCATTTTTCCTAATTTATTCTTATTTATTTACTAAAGATTTTATCCATTTATTTGAGAGAGAGCACGGGCACATTCATGCACAAGAGCTAGGAGAGCGGCAGAGGCGAGAGGGAGAAGCAGACCCTGTGCTGAGCATGGAGCTGGATCCCAGGACCCAGAGATCTTGACCAGAAAGTCAACCTCTTAACCAACTGAGCTACCCAGGTGCCTCTTATTTTATTCTTCTATTAACTTATATATATATATAGAATCTTTTTAATTTCACACTTTGTCTATTATGGAAACAAAGATTAAGAAATTATCATATGCTTTTATTTTATTACAGACATGAGAAGTAAATACAGAGTGAAAAATCTCAAAATACTTTCTATGCTGATTCTTCTGCTTTTTAAAATTTTATTCTAACAAAGGAGGGAAAGCCCTATTTATAGAATGCATCATACGTAATAAGAGAATATATAATATTCTGATAGTCCACTACTGTTCCCAAGTCAGAAAAAGCTTGTCCCGTATAATCAAGAGAGCAGTATTTCTGACATAAGTTTCTGCCTGAAGTGAGTCTACAAGTTATGACAAAGTCCAGTGTCTGGGGCTGGCAGGCTATCTCCTAACTCAGAATCAAGTACATCTTACTCTGATTATGCTAATTCATCATTCTTTATGTGGCATTATTATTCTTTCAATTCTCTGGGAACGTTGGTTAGTTTACAGAAGGCCCTTTTTCTTTCAACAAAATATTACTAAAGAAAATTCAATTTTATCAAGTCTGATAGGTTTCTCAAATGCACACAAATCATTTCAAAATTCTTATGAAAAGTAAACTGACTTTAACTGTGCACGGTTTAATCACATCAAATATAACTGAGGTCAGGAATTTGATGATTTTTTTTAATATAAAATAACCTTCATTCTTTCAAAAAACTGAGTCCCACAATGTCAAAGTTCTAAATATTAGCCTTTCTGCTCAGCATATTAACATTTCTCATACCAAAGGATGAATAAAGTCTTATGGATAGCAAGAAATTTCCTTATTCAATCATTTACATGTTCTAAAATAATTATGGTATGTTTAATACCAACTATACATTTTATTACACCAGTATTATTTTTTTTTCCCCAGTTATAAAATGAAGTCTACTCTCAGGCAAAAACATAATAATCACTATAGCCTTTTATTTCTAAAAATGTACCAATAATAAATGTCATAGGAACTATGAATACAAAAGCCAAGCCACCAAATTAAAATGAAATGATGCAATCTTGCAATTAAGGATCTCACTGACTTCTCAGCCAGGAAAAAACCTAGCTAAACAGATCCTGAACTGAGCCCTGAAGGTAAATAGACTTGGCTTTATTGGACCATGACGATTACCCATGGCTGTGCCCCTTCCTTGTCATTAGCTCATAACACGTTACCAGACTGGAATATTCCAGAAATAAGGGATTATTAAAATAACTTTGGGGAGCATCTTAGTAAGTAGAAGCCAGGAAACCAACACTTTTTATTTAATTCCAGATTAAGCCACAACTTGAGAGCTTTTAATCAATTTCAGATGGTTGTTCAATTTTACCTTTACACAAATTTTTCCTGAGTCACCTTTCTTAAGATGATCCCTGCACACACCAAAATTCCATTACAAAAGAAATAATGTGGTTTCTGTAATTTCACAGTTGTCCCTCCCATGCCCATAAGAACTCTTAATTTATCCAGAGCAATTTCAGGGCAATAGGAAATTATCTTAAGATACATTAAAATTGTAGACAAAGAAACTGAGGCCTGTATAGACCCTCAGAAAGACTTACTATTCATTATACAAATTATGCAAAAGGTGTTTTAAAAATCATTTTTTGTGTGAGAAATATTTTGGGGATTACTCACTTGCCACTCAAAAAATATTTACCACAAAAAAAAAAATTACTAAATACCAATTCAAGACATAATGCTAGACACTTCTCAACAGGGGTTTAGTTTCACTATAAGCACATAGATTATCATTGTTTATTCATAGGCTAAAAAGATACATTTTTAACCGAAAACAATGATAAAAAGACTGAATAAACATGTAGTCATTGTTAGCTGTTAATATTATGTGTAGACTATATTTTTACAATAAAGAACAGTTATGACTAAAATTAAACATTGAAATAAAATGTGATGATTTGGGGTATTACTGTCTTTGTGCTACTTAAGTATTTGATATTTTCATTTAGTAGTAAAATCTAATTCAGTCATCTTATAAGACTGTCCCAGATTGTGATCAGCATTTTCGATATTTTGAGTAAAAAAGAAATAACAAATTTGTTAAAAGTAGATGAAAGTATGAACAAAATATTTAGAGCATACCTCTCTGCCTCCTTTCCCTTTATTTTGAACCAATAGGACAACAAAACGAAAATATTTTCCTCTAGCTAATGCAGTAAATGACAAGATCAAGCAGGAGACCTATGGAAAACTGTATCATATTATTTATGGTTCTTTGAAGTGACTGTGTGTATAGGTTGATAAGACACAACCTAATCATATCACTTTAGAGAAGTTAGAGACGATCTCTTTCCACACCCTCACTGACCCATGAGGAAACGGAAGCCCAGATCTAACACCGGGAATCTGTAGATGTCCCTCTGTCATATGCGCCCTTGTAGCATACAGAGCGCGGCTGGTGATACGCTCTGGTGTGGTGTCTGCGTCAACAATGGAAAAACTGCTTGGTGGCTCTCAAACGTTTGTGTGCTGCTGTGTTTGTTAAACATGCCCCAGGCCCAGAGATGCAATTCACTAGGTCTGAATGGAGCCCAGGTGTCTGCAGTTTCAGCAGGGCCGGTGCGATCACTGTGCTGACGCAGGTCAGTCTTGGTTGGTACGGAGAAACACAGAGAACTATAGAATGGAAAGTTTCAGAAAGGGGTTTTATGCTGAATGAGCACACTTTTCCAAACAAGTCACAGCTTTTTCATGTAATTGCTTTTTCCTCCCTAGGTGACTAAAAGGAAAAAGGGAATACTGTTTAAACAAGAAACTGGGAGAACCACAGGGCAATACTCCAACAACTTCTGACACTCCACCAACAATCAGACTCACCTGGGGATACCCGGAAACATACACATTCATAGGCCCTTTTTCTGGAGAGCCTTATTTATGGGGAAGTAGGTGGCGGTCCCCAGGAATCTGCAGATTTTAGAACCACTTCTGGTAATTCTGATAACCAACCCGCTTTGCAAACGTGGCCGTGATGTTTGTTGTATGAAAAGAGACTTCAGCAGTTCTCAGCTTCCGTATATGAAATCAACTAAGGGGACTCAGCAAAGCACTTACCTCTGGGGCTTATGAAAGTGTAGGCTTGGAGTAGATCCACGAATCTCCATTGTTGCAAGTTCCCAGATGATGCTGATGTTTTGAAAGTCACTAGACTAGGTTACACCATGCAAACGGCAGTAGACGACTTTTAGAAAAATGCCCAGAGGCTGCTGTGGTATCTTTGCCAAAACCCATCCATCTGCCTTCCGTTGTCTGAAGAGCGGTAACATGGCGTCTGCCCACTGCTTTTCTTGCCTCCAAACTTCAAGCAGGTGTTTCTGATTCATGGAACCCAAACTGGAAACTCCTGGTAAAGATTCTAAAAAATGTGGTTCCCCGGCTTCTAGCTGTTATATCACGTAAGTTCAGCTAGGCTAGGGTGAGGAGGACGGGGGAGGGGGGAAGCCAGAAGGGGGGAAACTATGTTACACTGACAACACAAAAGGTATCACAAACGTGCAGGTTAATTTTAGTAGTTTGTCCCAAACTATGGATGTCAGTTAATCCCTGACCACATTCAAAACATAACACAAAGATGGCCTCATCTTTCATATAAGTAGTGCAACAAATGCTATTATATGCTTACCCAGGCCCCTTCCAGGACCGGCATTTACTTTCTTGCCACTGGGAAGACTTCCGGGAGTGCTGCCCGGTCCACAGCCGGATGGGGGAAGGTCACCAATAAGACATGAACGCCAGCTGACCCGTGAGCTGGATGTGGGAGATCAGAGGCTCCGCACTCCCTCCCTGTCTTTGGCCCACGGGTTCTGCTTGCCTCTCCCACTTCCAGAGGCTTCTCCAAGGACAAAGCCTTGAGGCAGTGATGTGGTATTGAGAACACCTGCGTGGGACTCGTGACTGATTCCAGGTAAGGCCTCTATATAAACTTTAAAGACCTGGGGACGCCTGGGTGGCTCAGTTGGTTGAGCGGCTGCCTTCGGCTCAGGTCGTGATCCCAGCATCCTGGGATCGAGTCCCACATCGGGCTCCTTGCTCCGCGGGGAGCCTGCTTCTCCCTCTGCCTCTGCCTACCACTCTGTCTGCCTCGCTCGCTCTCTTTCTCTAACAAATAAATAAATTAAATTAAAAAAAATTTATAAACTTTAAAGACCTGGCCGGCAGACATGAGGATCGATTTGCCTTACCGCCAACACAAGACAAGCCTCCTATGTAAGTTCCCTCTGCTTCTGAAAACTGCCACCTACCAACATGGATGGCCTGCCTCTTCACGGTCTCCCTGCCCTCTGAGGACAGGGACCGTTTCACATCACACCTGGAAGCTCCCGAGGAACCCACAAACCAAGACAGCCCTCAGGTTCAGCTGTGTGCAGGAACGGCACCATGTGATGGGAATCCCCTGGCTTAATTAAGGCCATTCTCCCTTTAGGGACAACCAGCATCCAGTGACAGGTCATCTGGATCCCCTGCCACAATTCTGAAGGATCTGGTGAGCTTTAGAGCAACCTGTGGGCGGCTAAGCACTTGACTGTTATTGTGTAACAACACACTTTTCTGATGCCCTCAAACTTGTTTTCTCCCCCCAACCATAGGCGTCCCTCCACAAGCACTCCTCCAAATTTCCCACACTCAAATCTCCACCTCATATCCTCCTCCACAGTATAGTAGGTTCCAGCTAAGAAGGCTAACAGAAATAAATTAGATATACATTATTCAAAAAAGAAAAATTGGAAAAACCCTAAAGGAAATGAATAAATGCAAAACACCCATAAAAATTCCATAAGGGGGGCACCTGGGTGGCTCAGTGGGTTAAGCCTCTGCCTTCGGCTCAGGTCGTGATCTCAGGGTCCTGGGATCGAGCCCCGCATCAGGCTCTCTGCTCAGCAGGGAGCCTGCTTCCCCCTCTCTCTCTGCCTGCCTCTCTGCCTACTTGTGATCTCTTTCTCTGTCAAATAAATAAATAGAATCTTTAAAAAAAAAAAAATTCCATAAGGGAGGGCGCCTGGGTGGCTCAGTGGGTTAAAGCCTCTGCCTTCGGCTCAGGTCATGATCCCAGGGTCCTGGGATCGAGCCCCGCATCGGGCTCTCTGCTCCGCAGGAAGCCTGCTTCCTCCTCTCTCTCTGCCTGCCTCTCTGCCTACTTGTGATCTCTGTATGTCAAATAAATAAATAAAATCTTAAAAAAAAATCCATAAGGGGATCTATGAGAGATCATTGTAATAAAATCTGTAGCCCTCTCCATCTTAACAAACAAAAATTTGAAAAATGCAAAGATTCTAAAAGCAATGAAAGATTTTTAAAAGTCCTGAAAATAAGCCCAAAAAGTAAAGCACATGATATATAAGAAACAAATTTTGGAATTAAAAAAAAAAGCAATGAGGGGCGCCTGGGTGGCTCAGTGGGTTAAAGCCTCTGCCTTCGGCTCAGGTTATGATCCCAGGGTCCTGGGATCGAGCCCCACATCGGGCTCTCTGCTCAGCAGGGAGCCTGCTTCCTTCTCTCTCTCTCTCTGCCTGCTTCTCTGCCTATTCGTGATCTCTGTGAAATAAATAAATAAAATCTTTAAAAAAAATAAAAATAAATAAAAAAAGCAATGAGAAGAAATAGAAATGTTTTATCCTATCAATTATCAAAACATTACATAAAAACTAGAGTAATTTTATTGTAATTTTGGATGAGAAACAAAGTGGCTATGCAGTGCAAGAGTTTAAAAACAAGCCCATGAATGTATGAGGATTTAGTTTGTGATACAAGTAGCAATCTATGTAAGTGGTAAAAAAGTGAGCTAGTTGAGAATAGTGTTGAAATGAGTGACTAACCATTTGCAAAACATTGCGTGATATTTACAAACCATACTGTACACTAAAATAAGGTTAAGTCTTTCCTCTTAAACCTTTGATTCCATCCTTCCTTCTACCTCTGTCACCTCTGTCAAATTCCTTTTCCTCACCTTCTTCTGTATGTTCCACCTCTTTCTTTCTTTGCCATCAACAATGAAGACTCAAAGACATGGAAAAATGTTCCATGCTCATGGATTAGAAAAACAAATATTTTAAAAATGTCTATGCTACTTAGAGCAATCCATACATTAAATGCAATCCCTATCAGAATACCATCAACTTTTTTCACAGAGCTTGAACAAATAACAGAGCTTGAACAAATAATTGTATGGAACCAGAAAAGACCCCGAGTAGTCAAAGGAAAGTTGAAAAAGAAAACCAAAGCTGGTGGCATCACAATTCCTGACTTCAAGCTATATTAACAAAATTGTAATCATCAAAACAGTATGGTACTAGCACAAAACAGACACATAGATCAATGGAACAGAATAGAGAACTCAGAAATGGACCTTCAACTCTATGGTCAACTAATCTTCAACAAAACAGGAAAGAATATCCAACAGAAAAAAAGATAATCTCTATAAACAACTGGTATCGGGAAAATTGGACAGCCACATGCCTAAGAATCTGGACCATTTCCTTACACTATACACAAAAGTAGACACAAAATGGACAAAAGACCTAACTGTGAGATAGGAATCCATCAAAATCCTGGTGAAGAATACAGGCAGCAACCTTTCTGACCTCGGCTGCAGCCACTAGTATTCAAAATCTATAAAGAACTTCTCAAACTCAACACCCAAAGAACAAATAATCCAGTCAAGAAATGGCAGAAGTTATGAACACATTTCTCCTAAGAGGACATACAAATGGCCAACAGACACATGAAAAAAAAAATGCTCAACATCATTTGGCATCAGGGAAATACAAATCAAAACCACAATGTGATACCACCTCACACCAGTCAGAATGGCTAAAGTTAACAAGTCAGGAAAGGATAGATGTTAGTGAGAATGCTGCAAAAGAGAAACTGTTGGTGTAAACAAACAAACGAGCCCTGGATATAAGATTGATGAATCACTGACCTCTATCTCTGAAACTAACACATTAATTAATTGAATTTAAATAAAATTAATTAATTTAAATAATTGATTCATCGAATTTAATTAATTAATTGAATTTAAATTAAATAAACAATTAGCATACTTAAGTCTTTTCTATCTTAAACAACTAACCAACCAATTAAGCAAAAGAAAAACTCTCAGCCCAACCTGCTTCTTTCAGCTACCACCATGTTTCCTGCCTTCTTAAAAGAGCCCTCTGCTGAAAAAACCCTTTGGTTCTCCTCCATTTTTCTTACGTGGCACACCATGTCTTACACTGGATCTCTAGAATAGGTTCTGCAACCAGAGAATTCTGGACAGAAGGGTTTTCAGGATGTGCTCTTAGGAGATGCAGCACAAAGGAGGTGAAGAAGGCAGAATTAAGCAGATGGAGAAGGAGACCCACAGTGTAGTTCCTACGGAGTGCGCAGGTGATCCTGTCGGAGGCCCTAGAATTCTTCCAGTTGAAACACGGGGACTGAGCCTTTCGATCCCACCACAGACAGTCACTGGCCTGGGCTGCCTTGTGCATGGCACTGCTCTGCCACTGAGGGCAACTGCCCATGGCAGGTGGCGATTCCTGACTGAAGAATGGAGTATTTGGCCTTCCAGAAGGGACTGGGTGGAGCAAGATGGTATCCACCACATTATCCACTACATCTACTCATTGAGGGGTTTACAACCACTGGCTTCTTAAGTGATTTCTCCCCATCATGGAAAAGCTTGACCCAGATTCCGGTTACTCCGGTTTCCTGGGGGAAATTAGGTGAGAAGTGTTGGTAGAAAGAACTACAACCCCTATGGCTCCACCTGATCTCAAAACTACAACAGGCGTTCATCTTCTCCTCCTCCATCACCCATTTTTGGTGCCCCTTCCCTCGGCTGACACCTGTGCTGGTTGAGGAGGTTTGCTGGGTTGGCTGACTCACCACCATTCCTGAAGGATTGGAGCCCCTGGTTGCTGGGCCACTCCCAGGCTGCGGCTGCTCTACTCCTTCCAAGAGGGTCATTGTGAATGATGGCCGTCAGAGCCACTCCCACTTAACTCTTTCATTTCCAAGCCCCAAGTTCTACTTCTGTGGACACGGCTCCATACAACAGTTCCTGATTTAGGCTCCATCTGTCATGCAGGAAGGTGACCCCTTTCTCACAGAATATCTTCCCCAAGCTGGCACCTCAGTTACACCTGGAAGAGGCCAATCCATGTCAATCAGGCTGATTGGTTCTGAGTGGTGTAGTAATGTGATAGGACCAGCGAATCCCTTGTTCTTGTGCAGGACTGGAACTAGATAAGGCAAGTGAGGACTTAGGGTACAACATTTAAGGGAACCACGCAACCGGAGTGCCTAGGTGGCTCAGTCAGTTAAGTGTCTGATGCTTGATTTTGGCTCTGGTCATGACCTCAGGGTTCTGAGATAGGTCAGTGTTGGGCTCTATACTAGGCGTGGAGCCTGCTTAAGATTCTCTCTTTCCCTCTCCCTCTGCATTTTCTCTGCATTTTCTCTCTCTCGCTCTCCAAGACAGAAAGAGAGAGAGAGAGAGAGAGAGAGGAAGGAAGGAAGGAAGGAGAAAAAGGGAACAGCTCAACTTCAGGGGTGTGGCACTTATTTCGGGCAATGTCTCTTTCTTACAAAATGGCTGACCAGGTCCACCAAAGGGAAGTCTGCCCATTTCTTCTTACTAATTTCTTCTTAGGCCAGAACCTGTCACTTGTAGTACAGAAGCATTCATTTTTCACTTGCACCAATCATCCAGCTAACCCATCCATTAATCCTGCTCCTTTTTTGGCCTCTCTGGAAACCATAAAGGGCTTTCCCTGAGGCAGTAGGAGTGAGCTGAGAAAGAGGTGCCAGACAACAGTGGCAGATGACTCGGAATCCAAGACATGTGCTCGTGCAGTTTACTTGTGTTTTCTGGCTCTGTTTATGCTTGTTTCCAGATGTACCATTTCCATCTTACAATGGATTTCTGCTGACCTTTCCCCTGCTTATGACTTGGTGTTTACAGCTCACGAGGGAAACTCTGGTTACATAGGCACTTGACGGTCCAGGATCAGATGCTCTCTCTTGGGCTTGTTATAAAATCCATATTGATAAACTTTCTTCATCCGACTTCATGTTAGATTCTCCCTTGATCTAGCACCCTTAGGTTCCAGTCTTTGACAAATATTCCTGCCTCTTGCCAGTACATATTGTTCCCATCTTGTATAGTTCCCCTGCTCTTATAAATAAATTGTAAACCCTGGTCCTCTCCTCTTTTTGCTTTCTAGTTGCAGGAGATTAAGACTTTTATAAGGATGCCAAGGATGTTCTCTGACTCTCGCATTTTACCTCTAATTAATTATCACCTTGAATCCAACTTTATCTCTCTTCAAAGTTGATCAGCAATAGCCACAGAATTTAAGAATGTATTTTCACCTATTCCTCAAAAACGCCAGAGGCATTCCATAGTCAGCAAATGTTTGCCCACGGATATTCCATCCCAGTTCACCATCAGTAAAATTTTCAGCAATTGTACTATCATAGCATGCCAGGGACTATCCATACTCCAACCACTCCCAGTGACGGGGTCCCCAGTGCCAGCTGGTCAGTGAGAGACCCATCTCCAAAATTCAATTTAGAATCTACTTTGTAGGACCACTTCTGGTACTAGCTGTCTTAGACTGGATTTCCTGAAATGTACTCTGATATGAAGAATCATGAGCAGAAAATTTTCTTATCTCAGTCAAGACTGTAAGAGCTCTGGAATTGAGATGGCCCTTTAGAATTATCCTAAATTGAAACAGGAGGTCTTTATTTCCTCACATCAGGAAGTGTTCGGTCATGATCTACCGAGGGGGAGGATGTAATTCTTGGTGAGACAGTTCCCAGTGACTGCAGCAGTTCCCACTGTGGGGCACAACTGAGAGCAAATAACCACAGATATTTGGAGCATCAAGGGGATAGACATAGACATTTACACCCTGGAGCAGGGATCTGGGTGGAGCACTGTATTTCTCCCCACTGCTGCACTGAAACTATGCCTGTTTTGTTGTCCAAATCAATGAATACTTTTTAGATTTTAAATTAACTTGACTTTATCCCAGAATTAGATTCTGTGGTCATAACCCTCTTCTGAAAACACTCTTTATCTGGCTTCCTGGAGATTATTCCTTTAACGCTAGAATCTCCTTGTTTCCCTCTCTGGGCACAGCTCAGTCTCTAATGCAGCTTCTCTTTCTCTGCCTATCCCTTAGAACTTAGTTTTACTCGGAGATCTGTCCAAGACCCTTTTCATCTTCAGTTGGTGTCACAGCGGTGATCTGAAAATCAAGACACTGGGGCCATGGAAGCTCCTATTCTCAATTAAACAGTTTCGTTTTCTTTTCCTGGTAGACTTCCTTAGCACTCTTCCCCCCCCCCCCACCTTTTTTTTTTTAAGATAAGAAAGCAAAATAATTTAGGCAAACATTTGCCATGCTTAATAAACAATGTTCTAATGTGCCAATTGATTCTAATCAGTACACCCAATGTGAGCCTACTTAATACACCATTAGGCAGAAAATAGAAGTATCATTAGAAATACAATCTATTAATTTGCTGATTATGGTTAAACACCAACCAGTAGGTAGTAACTAATGGCATCATAAACAGATATTGACTGAACTATATTTAGTAGATACCATGCAGTTCTTTTTCTGTATGCTTTTTCTGTATGCTTGACAGTAATATATCATCTTTGGGTATTCTTGCTATCATTAAGTTTACCAAAATTATTATGATGATGAAACACATAATGACATATATGTATATATATTTTTCCCAGATCAAATTTATATCTCAAGTCTTTTCATTTTTGTAATTATAAAGCACTATAAATCATTCATTTCCTTTAATTAATTTTAATTAATTCCAATTTAATGAGCATTTGCAAACACAACATGGGCCAAGCACTGTGGTAGGGACTGGGAACAGGAGGATGAAAAATCAGGATCACTGCCCTCATAGAGTCATCACATGACAGAAGAAAATCCATGTAAATGACTAATTGCATGCAGGATATCAGGTGAAGCAAAGTCTATAGCTGAAAAGATGATACAGAAATAGGTCAGAGTCAACTGTGTATGAGAGGTTTAGAGGTCTCTTAGGAAGTTGTAATCTGAACTGTGTTTTATAGATAGTAGATTGAACAGACTCCTTCCAGATGTGTGTTTACATGAGTTGCTGGTGGACTGGAGCATACTGGTGCAAGAGGCATGTGCCCTTTGGCTGAGCATTTCTCTTAATAGAGTATATATAAATTCTGGACCATCATTTATATTTTGCTGTTTTAATTTTAAAATTCTTTATAAAATAGTTTGTAACTCAAAGTCCAAATAGTAGAACAATGTAATAGCATTTATTATCCCCATCGACATCATTGCGGATCTCTCACGTACAAGGCACCAGCTTTGTGATGGTGGAAGTCCCATAGATAAACAGCGAATCCTTCTTTAAAGCCCTGATTGTCTAGTAAAAAGACAATATGCGCACAGACAGGAGGCACACAAAGTGATAACTAATATAACAGTGATACTCACACAACATATAATAACACAAGAAATAATTATAATGCACATGACAATATACTTACAAGAAAATATGAATGATATTATTTATATTGTTGTAGTGCTTAATCATTTATTCAATGTTTCCTTACACTGACTTCACTTAAATGAACCCAAATACTGTCTGAGTTTGATTTCATATTTCTATCTTATCAGCAGAGCAAAATAGGCAGAGAAATAATAAATATATAGAAAATCAATGAAAGAAAAAAATTGGGCAAGGCTGAAAAGAAAAATAGGCTATAAATGATGGATTAGGTTAAAGTCACTGAGGAGAGGCTGGGGAAGGCATGTGGGACCAATGGATGGAAAAGGTTAGAGAAAGGAATATGCAGAGCATATCAGTGTGCAGACCAGCTTGGCTAGAATGCACATATAGAAAGACCAGTATATACAATCATGTGAAATTTGCAATAGCAACAATTAGACAATAAAAACGTAATATATTTATTTTTTCAAAAATGTTCTGGGATACACACCATGACTTAATATGCAAAAGTTAATAAACAGTGTGCTCTCTCCCCTGCTGCAACAAGCCCAAAACGTATAAGTTATTTATTTGCTCCTCCCTCTATCACCAGTTTTATGCTTTTCTCACTATTGACTACAATTTCAGTCTAGACGGCTTGCTTCATGAGAATTTGGAGCTCCCTACTTTAATGTTGCCAGTTTGGGGCTTATTGCAATTGCCCTTTAAGCTTGTCTGTAGGCATGAAAACACCAAAGATGCTCCAGGAAACCCCTGGTTTCTAGACAGACTCCTGTTCTTCCACACTGTGTTGCAGGAACCCTCCTCATCGTATTCAGGATCGTGTCCAACAACATAATAACTCATTTCTTGGCCTTTGTTCTAACAAAAACAAAAACAAAAACAAAAAAGAAAAGAGAGAAAGAGGAAAAGAAAGAAAGAGAAAAAGAGAAAGAAAAGAAAAGGAAAGAGACTCATAGTAAAGGAGATCAGATTTGTGATCACTAGAGGCAGGATGTGGGGGAGGGGGAAGCGAATGAAAGTGTTCAAAAGTACCAACTTCCAGTTACAAAATAAATAAGTACTAGGGATCTAACATACAACTGTAGTCAACTATAGTTAACACTGCTAAAAGTTGTATGAGAGTATGATGTATCTGAAAGTTGTTAAAAGAATAAATTCCAAGAGTTCTCACCACAAGGGAAAAAAACAACAATTTTTTTCTTCTTCCTTTTTTTCAATATCTATGTGAGATGATGTGTATTAACTAAACATATTGTAGTAATAATTTCATGATATATGTAAGTTAAATTGTTATGCTATAACCTGAAACTTGTATGGTGATATACGTCAGTTATATCTCAATAAAACTGGGAAATTAACAGAAATATAAACTTTAAACATTTTTCAATGTGATTATATAGGAAACAACATTAATATCTATAATGTGAATTAACATAATATGATGAATATGCAGTGAATCTTAAAGAGTCAATTTTTCCAAGGCAATTTTAATTTTCAAATTGCAAGCTACAATTTCTCCTCAAGGGCAAGAGAATAGCACGGACTGGTTACCAGTGTTGAAGCACAAGAGATGAATAGGAAAAAAACAAATACTGTGAGAACAAAACAAATTATCTCAGTACTTTGCTCTGCCCATTTCTTTCTCTCTCTTTCTCTCTCGCTCCTTCTCTCTCTCTCTCTCTCTCACACACACACACACACACACACACACGTTGAACTGTCAGTACTCCTATAGTTATATTGTCAATCTATGTCATTTAATTTGCCACTCATTGACCTTTCATACTCCTGTGACCCACGTTAGTCAGCAGCGAAGACTGGTTCACACTGGCCAGTTAGCTCCTGTGCTGTCCCCCAGTCACTCCTTCTGCATGAGCCATTGCATTTCCTGCCAGTGTACTCCTCGCTTCCTTCCCACTGGCTTCTGCATTACTCTGTCATCCTCAGACTCTTCTGGGCCACCCCACCTTCTGTTAGTCACACTTGCACTGCACATGACACATTTCTCCATCTGTGTCTTATTACAAATATTTTCGGTGCTCTTTCACAAGCTCTTTTTGTTGTCCTGGGTTATTCTCACTTCCTTAATTTATTGACTTTCATTATGATGAATGATCAGGATTGCAACACATTTCTATAATTCCAGCATGGTATTTCTAACATTCATTTTTGCCATAGCTATCACACATACTTTGAACATATAGGCCTGAAGATTAAGTTAATAAACTTCGGTGATTAAAATGAACTTCTTATTTCTTCTGTACATTTGCACCCCAGGTGTAATGGGGTGTGTGTTTGTGTGTGTGTGCGTGTGTGTGTGTGGTGAAAGCAAAGATTTAATGAAAGAGTTGAGGTGATTTCTCAATTGAATAGAGAAGTTAAATCCCTAAAAGTTTAAAATTCCTAAATTAAATACCAGAATTAGCTCACCTTATCATGAAATGGGCATTGAAATGCCCGTCCTATTCAAGGTACAGAGGTAAATCTGCATTTGGAAGTGCCCCCCCCCCCCAACTAGTCATAAGCTACCATTTGATTGAGTGTATACATTTTCTAAATCAAAGCCACTGACCTAAAAGACCCAGATACAATAGCAACCTCTTTAAACAATCAGATAGTCTAGCACTGTACTAGATACTCTGGGGGAATCAAAGTAATCTGAGATCTTCCTTCTACATATACTCATAAAAAGTTAAAGTAAATATATTACAATAAAACCTCAGATATCACAAGGTAGTACTTTTTGCTGACAAATGCTAAACAGACAATAAACACTCATTTGAAGGTTGAGAGGAGTCAGAAATTATATGAAAAATTACTTAATAGGATTTTTTAAATTTGTTTTTGTCTCCACAGGCTGTTCTTATTGGTACAATAACTAAAACTGAGGGATAGAATTGGGAGATGTTCTTAAACAGAGAGAGAGCGAAAGAGGAGTGGGAGAGAAGGAGCAAATGTAGGGGAAAGCAAGAAAATGAAACAGAAGTGAAAGGGAAAGAAGAGAATGTAAAAGCAGGAGAGAAAGACTGTCACCAGTATGGGCCGTGATACTGATTTGCAAACATGCCACAGAGCCCAGGATGCCCTCTGGAATGGGAGAGAATGTGGAACTTTGGATGGGGATCGCGTTCATATAAGTGTACTACTTACCTTATTTTAGCCCTATTCTCTTTTCTGTAAAGGGACAGTCTGACCCTAGTGACCACCAAGATTCCTTTTTGTTTCAAAATACAAAAATTCTATGAAAGGTCACACTCTAGGCCAGGTAACAGCTGGGCAATATGCGAGTATGTGTTTATATTCCAAACATATTCTGAAAGCACCCTGTAGAGTTTGAAAAAGCTCCTAAATTTGTCCATCAAGATTCTTAAATATGAACTGTTCTTTGGACTTGGTAAAGTGTTCCTTTCTTCTTTTGTAAGAGTCCTTTGTCTGAAAAAGCCATCTGGGAAATATTCACCTCAAGATTTCTTGTAGGGTGGAAACACTGTGGCATGTGATCTGACTAGAATGAGTACAAATCTACCCAATGGTCACTAAGTGCCATCAAAACCCTAAATCACTTTCAGCTTGGAGGAGACATATGTGTTGGGAAGAGTCCCATTCAATTAGTCTGTTTCAGTTGAATTCCAGAGTGAATCAGGGCTTAAGCCAATTCTTAATAAATACACCAGATTTTAGCATCTGGAAAGAAGCTGATCCAAAATAAATTATATGACCCATATAATATGTAGCTTTGGTGTGGTCATCTGATTCCTGAGCAGTGACCATACTTTGGATGAGTGTGACGAACTTTTAACCCAACAAATGACAATTTAGCAAACAACAGCTGCACAACCCTTTCACCAGCAGAACTATAAAAACTCAAATAAAATGAATTGTGTTTACAGTTGCATTAGCACTTCAAAATGGCTGTTTCTTTTAGTCTTTAGAAAATAAGAAAGCCTGCAGCAAGCACAGGATTCAGCTCTTTTTAGGAGATAAACTGTGCCTTAAAAAGGCAGATAAGATTAATGTCTCCTCAACTGGGGATCTTCTTTTATCTTTAGTTCTGTCTCGGATCTTTTCTAAGGAAAGAAAGAATCTGTCTTGAATGGTTTTGTTAAACAACTTGGCTTATGCTGTGTTTTATGACTAATTAAAATGGGACTGAAAACAGCACGATGGTGTCACAAATTAATGCACCCCCATTTGGACCCCCCAGGGCTTGACTCAGCAGGTTGCGCTCTAGTCCTGTAGCCCCAGGCACTTTCAGGTGGCTATGATTGAATCCACAGATTCAGTTACAACAAATGACACTATGAGGTCTGTCTCTTAATTACTTAATGCAGTCTCTGTGGGTCATGACAATACGCACATTAAAACAGGTGGTGTAAATTTAGCTGTAATGAGCATGGTTGAGGCAATTTTTATAAAAGCTGCTGTACCCAAATGGGAAGTATCTCAAATTCAGTTAGGCAAAGTGTTTCAGTGAAAATGAAGCATTATCCTAAAAGCCATCTGGATGATGTCATCTGTTATGTATAAAATGACCAAATGAAGAAAATTAAATTGATAACTGAACCATAAATGTCTGTATATGGGGATCTGGGTGGTCAGGGAAATATTTTGCCTTGCAGCAAGCTCCTTTTCAATCTAGAATAGGGAAGAATGCTGATGTGTAATTACTAAGCAGAATTCAGTATAAGGATTCTCATCGTGTTCTAAATATGTGCGAGGCATTCTAAATGCCAGATATAGGGAGGGCAGTTCAAGATGACAGCATGGGAAGACCCTAAACTCACCTCCTCCCATGGACACACCAAATCTACAGCGGCATATAAAACACTTCTTTCTGAAACAGACCTGAACACTAGCTAAACAAGATCCTCCACTACAGAGGGTAAAAAAACCACATCAAGATGGGGCAGGAGAGGCAGATACATGGTGTTGCCTAAAACCTTTACCCTGGTGGGGTAACCCACAAGCAGGAGAATCTCACAAATATGGAGAATATCCCTGAGGAGTAAGGTGTTTGAGCCCCCATATCAAGCATGCCAACATTTGGGACCTACAGAGAGACAAGCCCCAAAATATCTGGTTTTGAAAGTCAACAGGGCTTATGCTCAGGAGACACAAAGGACTGCCGAAAACTAAGACTCTTTTCTTAAAGAATCATGCACAGACTCACTGGCCTCAGCACTCAGTGTAAAAGTATCTATCAGGTTGAAAGTGCTTCTTTGACCCTGTGTGAAAGGGATTCATTCACACCTTAAAGTGTCTGCCAAAGGAATAGGGATTTGTCAGAATTTTCTTGTGAGATGAGGATAGTGGTTGGTACCACTTTTGCACTATCCTATTATGTTGCTAGCAGCACTTACTATACCCTTGCACTCCTCTACAGGTCCATACCACTAAACCTGGCAGGGGAAGCTTGTCCTAGCTCACCACTCACCTGGGATGTAGTCTTGCTAAGCAGGCCAGGCAGGCTTACCCTGGCCCTATACACCCTAGACTCAATGTCCCACTAAACCTGGTAGACAGGCATACCACAGTCCAGCACCACCGAATGACCTTGCCATACACAAACTGAACTGAAAAATACACTGGAGGGGTTCAACAGCAGACTGAATGAAGCAAAAAAAAAGTGATCCCCAAGACATGGCAATGGAATTTACCAATCAGAACAAAAAAATGGAAAAAGAATGAAAAAAGTGAAGATAGCTTAGGGGACTTATGAGACAACATTAAATGGACTAATATTCACATTACAGGGGTCCCAGAAGGATAAGAGAGAGAATTCTTCTTATTTGAAAAAGTAACAGCTGAGAACTTTGCTAACTTGGAGAATGAAAAGATATGTAGATCCAGGAAACCCAGAGAATTCTTACTAAATGAACCCAAAGAAACACACCAAGCATATTATATTTAAAATGTCAAAAGTTAAAGATACAGGAAAATCTTAAGTCTAGCAAGAGAAAAACAACTCATTACAAATTAATAATCCCGATAAGACAATCAGCAGGTTTTTGTTTTTTTTTAAGAAAGTTTATAGGCCAGAAGGGAGTGGCATAATAGATACAAACTGTGGAAAGCAAAAAACCTTCCAACCAAGAATACTCTACCTAGCAAGGTCATCATTCAGAATTGAAGGAGAGATAAGAGTACTCCACACAAGCAAAAGCTAAAGGCATTCATCACCACTAAGTCAATCTTGAAAGAAGTGTTGATTTTTAAAAGAAATGACTTTTTTAAGCTGAAAAGAAAGGGCACTAATTAGTAATAAGAAAACACGTGGAAGTAAAATCTCACTGGTAAAGGTAATTATATAGTAAAGGTAGTAGACTCATCACTTACAAAGCTAGCATGAAGGTTAAGAGACAAAGTATTAAAAATAAGTATAATTATAATAATTAGTTAAGGCATACACAAAAGAAAAGGATGCAAGTTGTGGCATCAAAAACATGAAACATGGGAAAATGGCAGTAAAAACATAGAGTTTTAGAGGGTATTCAAACTTAACTTGTTTTCAACTTAAAATAGATGGGCATTTATATGGGCTGATACCTGTCAGCCACATTATAACCACAAAGCAAAGACCTATGGTTGGTATACAAGAGAAAATAAGAGTGGAATCTAGACATAACACTAAAGAAATTCATCAGACACAAGGGAAAAGAGCAAGAGAAAAAGAAAGAAATAGGGATAAACTACAAAACAACCATAAAACAATGAACAAAATGGCAACATGTACATAACTATAATTATTTTAAAAATCAATGGACTACCTCTTCAATCAAAAGACAGAGAGGGTTTAATAGAATAAAAAAATACTGTCTATAAGCTGCTTACAAGAGACTCACCTCAGAAGTAAAGATACATACATACCAAAAGTAAAAATAATAAAGACTAAAAGACTCCATATGAATGAAAACCAAAAGGAAGGTGAGGTGGCAATACTTATATCAGAAAAATAGACTTTAAGACAAAGACCATAAAAAGAGAAAAAGAAAGGATTTACATATGATAAAGTGGTCAATCCAACAAGTGGTTATAACATTTGTAAATATTCATGCACCCTATATAGTAATACCTAAAAACATAAAGCCAGTATTAATAGACCTAAATGGAGAAATAGCAGTACAATAATAGTAGGGGATTTTAATACCCCACTTGCACTAATAGACCATCTGGACAGAAAATCAATAAGGAAAAACATTGTTGTCTTGATTCCTGTAAAGACTGGTTGCCTTTTTCAGTCCCCCTTTGTTCAGCATATGATTTGTATTTTTCTTACTTACTATGGGTTTCATTTTTCATTTTCCAAATTGGGTAATTTTCTGGAAATATTTTTCATGTTTTAATCAATAGTCTTTTTTTGTTGTTTCAAACCAAAGTATACTGAGGGGTCCTTTAAAATTAAAGAGCTATCTACCAATAACTTTAAATTTTGGCCACTCATTTCAGATTTTTTTTTTTAAGATTTTATTTATTTGACAGATAGAGAATACAAGTAGACAGAGAGGTAGGCAGAGAGAGAGGAGGAAGCAGGCTCCCTGCTGAGCAGAGAGCCCAATGTGGGGCTCGATCCCAGGACCCGGGGATCATGACCTGAGCCAAAGGCAGAGGCTTTACCCACTGAGCCACCCAGGTGCCCCTCATTTCAGATTTTATATGATTCTTGTTGAAACTCTACTTGAACTTTTTTTTTTAATATGAAGATGAACATTCCTGATTTTTATTGATGTTGTTTAAAAACCTTGATTTTTTACATTTTGAAAATTCATATAAGTTTAATTTGATATAAAATAAAGTTAGTATTCTACTCAGGAACAAGAAAAAAAATGTAAAACTGGAAAATTCACATATATGTGAAGATTAAACAACATGATACTGAAGAGCCAATGGGTCAAAGAAGAAATCAAAGAGAATTAAAAAAAATACCCTGAGACAAGTGAAAATGGAAATAAAACAGACCTAAACATATGGGGTAGAGCAAAAGAAGTTTTAAGAGGGAATTCATAGCAATAAATGCCTACATCAAGAAATAAACCAAAAAAATCTCAAATAAACCACCTAACATTATATGTCAAGGTATAGGAAAAGAAAAATAAAGCCCAAATTTAGTAGAAGAAAAGAAATAGCAAATATCAGGGATATATGGATGGCTAAATATCCACAAACCAATCAATGTGAACCACTAAGTTAATAAAACAAAGGATAAAAACTATATGAGTATCTCAATGGATGCAGAAAAAGCATATGACAAAATTCAGCATCCATTTATGATCAAAACTTCCAAAAGTGAGTATAGAAGAGATGTACTTTATATAATAAAGGCCATTTATGAAATTTCTATACCCCAAATCATACTCAATGGTGAAAACCTGGAAGTACTTCCTCTAAGATCAGGAACAAGACAAGGTTGCCTACTCTCACCATTTTTATTCAACATAATATTGGAAGTTCTAGAAACATCCATTAGGCAAAAGAAAGGAAGAAAAGTATCCAAATTGGAAAGAAGTAAAATGTCACTATTTGCAGATCACATGATATTATATACAGAAAATCCTAAAGGCTTCACCAAAAAACTGTTAGAACTAATACATAAATTCAGTGAAGTTACAGGATGCAAAATTAATATGCAGAAATCTGTTCTGTTTCTATATACTAAGTACAAACTAGCAGAAAGAGAAATTAAGAAAAGAATCCCATTTATAGTTGCATTAATAAGGTAGCCAATGAAGTGAAAGAACTGTACACTGAAAATTATGACATTAATGAAAAAAATTAAGGAGATACAAATAAATAGAAAGATATTCATGCTTGTGAATTAGAAGAATTAATATTGTTAAAATGTCCATACTATCCAAAGCAATGTACGATTCACTGCAATCACTGTCAAAATTCCAATGACATTTTTCACAGAAATAGAGCAATAAATCTTAAAATTTGCATGGAACTGTGGAAGACCTTGAAGAGCCAACACAGTCTTGAAAAACAGAACAAAGCTGGGGGCACCATTCTCCCTAATGTAAAACTATATTAAAAGCCATACTAATCAAAACAGTATGGCATTGGCATGAAAACAGATACATATATCAATGGAACAGAATAGAGAGCCCAGAAATAGACCCATATATATATATATATATATATATATATATATATATATATATTCAATTAGTTCATGACAAAGGAGGCAAGAATATACAAGGGAAAGTCTCTTCAATAAAATGTGTTGGAACCAGTGGATAGGTGCATGCAAAAGAATGAAACTGGATTACTATCTTATACCATACACAAAAATTAACTTGAACATGATACCTGAAACCATAAAATTCCTAGAAGAAAACATAGGCTGTATGCAACTTGACATTGCTCTTGGAGAAAAAAAATTAACAAAATAAAGATAACCTACTGAAGGGGAAAAGATATGTCAAATCTTATGTCCAAAAAAGGGTTAGTAGCCAAGATAAATACAAACTCATACAGTTGAATAACAAAAATTGGCTATTTTAAAAAGCCCCAAAATAGCAAGTGTTAGACAGAATATGGAGGAAAGGGAATCCTTGTGCACCATCTTGGGAATGTCAATTTGGGAATGTAAAGCCACAGTGAAAAACAGTATGAAGGCTCTTTTAAGAACTAAAAATAGAAATTTCATATGATCCAGAAATTTTTTTTTCTGGGTATTTCTCCAAAGAAAATGAAAACACCAATTTGAAGAGATACATACACCTCTATGTTCAATGTATCATTATTCATAATAGCAAAGATATGGAAACAACCTAAAGAAGATGTGGTATATATACATCGGAATATGACTCAGCTGTCAAGAAGAATGAAATCTTGCCAGTAGTGACAATATAGATGGACCAGGAAATAAGTCAGACAGAGAAAGGCAAGTACTATATGATTTCACTTACATGCGGACTCTAAAAAAACAAAATAGATGAGCAAACAAAACAAAATAGAGAGGCAGGGAACAAACTGATGGTTGCCAGAGAGAAGGGAAAGTGGGGGAGGTGAAACTGGAGAAAATGGTCAAGAGGTACAAACTTCCAGCCATGATATAAATAATCATGAGGATATACTGTACAATATGGTGACTATAGTCAATAATGCTATATTGTATAATATATAATTTTATATGGTAGCAGGGGAAAACTGAACTTAATATAGTGCTCATTCATGATATATATAAATACCAAATCAGTACACTGTACACCTGGCTGTAATATAATGTTGTATGTCTATTATACCTCAATCAAACAAACAAATAAATGCTAGATGTGGACTTTGAGTAATCCGCAGGGCAGGAAATCAATTTAATTACATCATCTGTCTGTTTCCTTCTAGTTTTAATAATTTATTTTTCTATGAAATAAATCAACTTGTCATTTTTTTATTCATTGCTGGTTGGGACTGATTGGCTATTTGATCTAAAAACATTACAAGGAGGAAGTCAATGATGAGGATTTGGAAGAAATTCCTGAGCAGCCAGTGGGGAAGAAAAGTCTTAAGTTCTAAAAGCTTTTCTAGATTGTTAAAAATTCCATGAGTGGGCACCTGGGTGGCTCAGTGGGTTAAGCCTCTGCCTTCAGCTCAGGTCATGATCCCAGGGTCCTGGGATGAGTCCCACATCTGGCTCTCCGCTCAGCAGGAAGCCTGCTTCCCCCACCCTTCTCTGTGTGTTTCTCTGCCTATTTGTGATCTCTCTCTCTGTCAAATAAATAAATAAAATCTTAAAAAAAAATTCCGTGAGTAAATGAAAGTTATGTGTATTTTCTTATTGATTTATCATTTTACCCTAGTTGACAGGTGTGGTTCCGTTAGGTCCTTAGCCTGTCAATGTGCCTTGTGTATTTTGAATGACATACTCAGAGCCCAGAATCAAAATGCTGTGCCATATGGCATTCAATATCCAATCTATTTCCTATGCTTTATGTTAAAAAGAAGTGCTATTGTAACTACAAAAAAACAGATCCATATTATTCTATCAAAAGTTAATTATTTCAAGAATATGTTATAATTGCTTTTACAGTCTAGAACTTAGAAAGTATAATGTATTCTATTCTCATAGTTATATTTCATATTGAATTTGATATGTGAGGGAGGTAAAAGGACGAGATGCGTCTAGCAGAAGAGCAAAGTAATTATTCTTACTAACCCGGTTTGTTAGTAAGAATGAAGAAAAATATTTCAGAAACTAGTTTTTGATCAGGAATTTATCCACAATAAAGATATAGCCAGTATGAATTTTCAGGGCTTGGCTACTGAGTCAAAGACAAATTTTGAAATGTCTAGTTTATTGCTAACCTCCAACAGCTATGCTTTTTTTCCCCCACTTATTCATCAGTCTCATGAACTCTGAGATTATGAGACTATAGCATTTCTTTAAAAATAAAGGAACTTGAACAACTCTCTCGTGGCATATGCAAACCACAGCTCCTGGGCCAGTTGAACTATGCTGTTGAGTGGCTTCATGTTCAACAGCAGTGATGGACAAGTTCCTCTTTGCTGACCCCGTTGCCATCTGTCATCCTGGATTCCACCTACAGTGCATTGTATGAGCTACATTGAAGAGGTTTCACCCTGGTCAAGGTCACTGCCCAGCCAATCAGAACTGATGGGGTCACTGCAAATATCCAAATGACTTCCAAATGGAGGTGCTGACAGACACTGTTAATGAGGACTGTTTTGTCAGACTTGTTGATGACCTTTGACAACATTGCTCTTCTAGACTGTCAGGATTAGTCTCGTTTCCCCCCCTCTGACATTTAGGTGGTATCTGATACTTAAATGCACAGTCCAAGGTAATCTGAATACAGTGTCCAAAGATGAATTTGCAGAAGTGACAAAATTGATAGCATCATTATCCATCCATTAGTTAAGAAAATATTTTAGTTCCTTATCTCAGGAAAGATCAAGCCTGCACCTCTGTGTAACTGTTATTAGACAAGCGAATGTTAAATACACAAATCTATATATTTGTAAGTGTAGCTCAATGAGGGCAACAAAGCAAACAATCCTACTTCTAAACAATAGCATGAACCTACTTTTCCACTTGTGTCCTGTAATGGCCAGCAAAGTGCAGAATATGGGAGAGAATAGATCATTCAAAAGGTATATTTTATCATTCTAAAATAATGACATCTGCATATACTGATTTAACAAAATTATCAGGTAGAGTATCAAATAGACTCCAGATTGTAGCCCTGCCCTTAACATTAGAGAATGTCTCGTAACATTTCCAGTTAACCTCTGTGATAAACCAGTCACATCACAACATTCTCAAGAAGCCATTTAAAATGTTGAGGTATTAAAACCATAAAACTAAAATAAATAAGTAAATAAATAAATAATAAAATGTTGAGGTATTAGAGTGTGTGTGTGTGTTTGTGTGTGTGTGTGCATGTGTGTGTGCATGAACGCATACACCTACATATAGATAGACCTTTGACAACTCTACACTTCAATAAAACATCCAGCTTAGAAAAGATTAATATATAATTTTGTACTTTAATTTTAAAATTATTTTACCCAGCAGCCTTCTAGGTATTTTCCATATAAAACACCACTTTTTTCAAGAATTCTTCTTCACAGTCACTGATTCTTTGTTTTGGTTGTCTATAAACTTAAATTACCTGAAGTGAAATCCTATACAACTCTAATTCCTTAATTCCCAGAGCAAGCTCCATGACCTCTCTGTTCTCTGTCTCCTCAACGGATCCTCACTACATGTTGCCTCTCTCAGGATGCTGTTACTCACACTTTATGACTGTTTCACAGCTTTAGATGAAATCACTTTAGTCTTAGAAATTTCCTTAGAATAACCATGATTTAAAAATACTGTCTGTGCTTCTTAAAAATCCCAGGTGATCACAATTGCTTCTAATCGTTTGCAAAGAAAAGGAACATGGGTTTCTCTGTGAAGAATGGGAAGAAAAGGAGAAATAAATTATTTTCTCCTCCAAACTCTACCTTCATGCTTTCAACTGTAAATTATAAAAGTAAAATAGAGCCTTACCACTCAAAATATGGCCTGCAGACTAACATTTCTAGAAGCTTATTAGAAATACAGAATCTCAGGATCCATCCTAGACCTACTGAATGAAAATCTACCTTTTAGCAAAGTTCAGAGGTGATTCATATGCACATTAAATTTTGAGAAGCACTGGGATAGAGGAGATGGAGTGGTGGGGGAGACAGGGAAAGGCAGGTCGCTCGGGAGGAGGGTAAGATGATGTTGCATTAGGTCAGAGGTACATCCATCCATTGTCAGGACACAGTACGCTGGCTTCTCTACAAAAGCGACGGAAAGCAGAGGACAAATTTGGGCTTTTAAAAGACTTTTTCGGATCATTTTTCTATCCTGTATACCTGTGGTGTTTTGTCTTACTCCCAGGACTGATCATGTTAAGTGAAGTAAGTCAAACAGAGAAAGACAATTATCATATGGTTTCACTTATATGTGGAACATAAGCAATACAGCAGAGGACCATAGGGGAAGGAAGGGAAATCTGAAGGGGGAGAAATCAGAGAGGGAGACGAACCAAGAGAGACTATGGATCCTGGGAAACAAACTGAGGATTTCAGAGGGGAGGGGGTTGGGGGGACGGTGTAACAAGGTGATGGGTATTAAGGAGGACACATGATGAGCTCTTGGTGTTACATGCAACTAATGAATCGCTGAACACTACATCAAAAGCTAATGATGAACATAATTAAAATAAGTAAATAAAATAAAAATGTTTTATTGTGAAAAAAAAAAGAAATAAAAACAGTGATGTTGACAAGATAATTCTCAACTACTGCTGAGAAAATTGGAGAAAATTGTATTGTGATCCTGAGGGTAACACTCTTCATTTTTTCACCAAGCAGAAAATGTGTATTAAGAAAAAACATATTCTTGTTTCATTTTGGCCCTGTTTTACACAAAGGCCCTGTGTAGCTAAGCAAAGCCAAATAAGACCAAAAAAATCTGGTCTACTTAGTGTGACTGAACAGCAGCCAGGCAATAAACTGGAATCCCAGGAACTCAAGCTCTTTCTTATTGTATGCTAACAGTCAAAAAGAATAATTTGGGGGGGTTTGTGTTCACTTTTCTGCACTATATAACCATATCTCCAGGCACTTATGTATATAGAAAAAACACCACATTGATAAGTAGAACTGGCTGAATTACAAAACGTGTTGACTTCTTTCTGGGTCTCAGTTTTATAATCTGTGTAATGGTTGTATGTAACAGCTTTTGGGACCACGCTGGTTTTCTTACCTGTCCTCAAACTTTCCAACCCAGAGTATTCTGATCCATAAAAGCATTTCAACTAAAAATACTTCGTTCCTCGGCTCTGGCTGTTTCAGTGTATCCTGATAAAGTGTTCTCCTTGCCCTAGATTTTTTGGATTCTTAAGCCCTACAGTTGCTAAATTTGTTGGAAAGATTTTCCTAACTAAAGCGTGCATATTGTGAATAATTCTACACATGGGTGGTATTTTAACCTAATCTTAATCATTGATAAATGATTAGTCATGTGATGAAGGTGATGTTCTGAGATGTTATAATTGTTGTTGGCACAGTTGGAAGTTATTAGAAATTCTGATGTGATGAAATCATATTATCTACAGAGACAAACATCTAATAAAAGGAGGACAAAGCTAGAAGTTCCCATTCATAGAAACTACTCTAATATTTCCTACCAAAACTTACCACCAATATTAAAAATCTCTTGGGTCTCATAGGGCACCTGTGGATAACTAATTACAATGCAATAGGGCATCATAGTTTAGAATATCTACTTACTTACTCTTTTATTAATGTTAAATTTCTTTTTAAAAAGATTTTATTTATTTATTTGAGAGAGAGAACGAGGGCATGAGCAGGGGGAGAGGCAGTGGGGGAAGCAGACTCCCCGCTGAACAAGGAGCCCTACTTGGAGCTTGATCTCGGGGCCTGCCTGGGATCATGACCCGAGCTGAAGGCAGACACTTAACCAACTGAGTCCCTCAGGTACCTCCTAATGTTAAATTTCTTAATATTATTCTGCCTTGGTGTTATCTTCTATAAAAAGGTAAATAATAACAGACTATAGTTTGTTTCGGGTTTGAAAATGAGAATTAAAGAAGATAATGCACATACGTAACAATGCCTGGCAATTAGAAAAATCCTATTCATGTTAGCTCTACTGTCTTTATTATTACTTCTTTTACCAAAACCTAAAGCACAAAGTTGGCAATATTCCAATCCATCCAATCATTATTCAACTAACCCAAATGTAAATATCAAGGGCCTTCTATGTTTTGACACACATGTGTGTGTCAAAAACCGAGTTCTCAGTGTGCTCACTGAGTTACTGACAACACATGAGGGCTATTATTCTTCCTCCACTTTAACCTTATTGATTCCTAATGGTATCTTCTCACTTGGATTTCCTTAGAGAAGTCGCCGGGGCATTCATCTATCAATTAAAGTAAATGTTTGCCTCTCATTTCTCCCTTCTGAAATACAGCCTTTTCAAAAACAAAGAGTGGGTCACACATTTCATTATTTACTCCATTCTCTTGCACATACGTCTAACTTTATCTCTGCTCTTCATAACTTCAACTCTTGCAATCAACCAATAGATTTTCTTTTGTGTATTTATTATGTTGCTCACCTATAAACCTTCTTCCTCCTCATTCATCTATATGAATGCAGTACTGCACCCTCCGTTCCAAGACACGCTGGAACGTGAAATATTCCCCAATTACCACCGTGACGTCTCCATTCTCTCCACTCTTACTACTTGGGAGGTATAGGGAAAAAGTAAGGGTGGTTTTCAATTCGAGCCCACCAACTTGCGGCCTTAAGGAACCTCAGAGCCCGTTTTTTCCATCTATAAAATTTGTATAGTAACGCCTACCAAATCAGTACCATTGTGGGGATTCGACAAGCCACTGAATCAGTAGGACTCACACAGTGAATAGGGCACTGATAGAGCAAAGCTGATATTTTAATCATGTTCTCTTGTTCCCCTTGGGATATAAGCCATACGACAGTTGTTTAAGCGTCATCTTTTACTAACAAATATTTTATCTTTGCTTTGCTTTCTCTTGGAGAACTGCGATGGTCTTCTCCATTTCTTATATAGAAGTACATGGTAGATTTTTAATTGTTTGTTGGTGGTAAGTTTTAGTGAGGGCTCTAATTACCATAATGAAAAGTCTGTGAACTTTCAAACCAACTGTTCGTATTCTGAAATATGTATTATAGTATGCAGTATTTACTGATTCCCTATTCATTAGAGATAAGAGTTTAAAAGGATTTACTGTATACTATTAAAAAGGGAAGGCCCTCTACCTATTATATGGTCAACAATGCCTTAGACACTAGGAATAAAATAGCTGGCAAGAGAAGAAAGTAGGAGGTTAAATGTAATAAACAGGGTGAATGTTACACTATGAACAAGGCTTGCGGAAAAAACAAGGAATAATAAACTAACCTGGGGAAGTAGGAGAAGGGTTCACAAAGCTATACTTTTTTTCCTAAATGACAGTAAAAGCCTGACAGTAAAAGCCTAAAAGCCTGAAAAAAAAATTTTTTTATGATTTCTCCTGATGAATTAAAGAAAAACAAGTGCTAATCATCTCAGAACACATTAAGCACTCCCCTTGCTGTTCTCTGGCTATAAATATCTTTTTTCTTGACCTAAGCTAGTGGTTTTCGTAGTGGTAGGGGTGGTGCAGGGTAATGCTCTTTAAGGAGAGGTAAAGAAATGAATTAGTCTTTTATTTCTTCTTCCCTTCCTCAAATTCATCTTCCATAAATATTTTTATCCATGAGTATCCATAATTATTCTGTTGCCAAGAAGAAACCATTTAATTCCATTTTCAAAACCTCAATGCCAGCTTCTGATGAAATTATTTCAAGGCAGTCAGTCCAGAGACCATCTTTCTAGAAACACTTTGTGTCCCTTTCTTACAGAGGAGAGGAAAGCAGTAATCTGGGGTGGGAGAGTCTACTGTGAATGGTAGTAATAGTCAGGGAATCACTATTTTAATGCTGACCCTGGTGCCCTAATTAAACACACAAGTTTCTATATAAACTGCATGGTAATTTCACCCTTCTGGAAAATGGTATTTCACCACCCGCTCCATTCTCAAAGCTGTCCCATTCACTTAGACAGCTTGTTTCTACATGTAAGATGCAAGTGCATTATTCCCCAGTAAATAAAATCAGGATGAAGTAAGGGGGCCATTGAAGCAGCTGGCCTTGGCAACTAGTTGGCCCATCAATCATGTTGATTGTATCTTCAGTAAGGTTATTTATTGTGGACTTTCATCCATTATGGCCATTTACATCCTGTTATTTACAGCCACTGTCCATGTGACTCCAGTCTGTCTTAAAACATCCACACAACATGGTCTTTAATGACTTTAAGATTTTTATCCATGACTATTTTGGTTCCCTATATTGAAACCTATGACATTTTCTCCTCTGGACATTACTTGGCAATAAATCCCTCATTCTGGCAGTTTCGGCATCTTCTAGCTTCAGGATCACCTCTAGGCCTTTCTTCAAGCCACCTCTTTTTTTTTTTTTTTTTTTAAAGATTTTATTCATTTATTTGACAGAGATCACAAGTAGTCAGAGAGGCAGGCAGGGAGAGAGAGAAGGAAGCAGGCTCCCTGCTGAGCAGAGAGCCCGATGCGGGACTCGATCCCAGGATCCTGAGATCATGACCTGAGCCGAAGGCAGAGGCTTTAACCCACTGAGCCACACAGGCACCCTTCAAGCTACCTCTTGACCTCTCTTGGTGTTCCTTTCACCCATATGGGGTACACCACACCACACTAACAATTCTTCCTCAGCCATAGGGTAAGTACTGTCTCTTATGAACCCTTCTCCCTACTTCAACAGTACACTCCAGGAGGGGTCTACTACTGCTTGTTTATACTGCCATGTGAATTAAAGTCAATACTTTAATCTATCAGAGTTATGTGCTTTTAAAAAAAAATAGGACTTGGACTCGTAGTTGATCTTTTTGTTTTGTTTATTTGTGTTCTTGCTCTCAGAGTTCTCTGAAATACAGCCACGAATATTTCTGTTTTAAAGTAGATCACTCATGTGACATCATTAGTCTCCAGTAGCTTTTGCAAACTTTAGAATCAAGCCTAAATTTCTCACCCTGAGAAAGAGAGACAGAGAGAGTGAATGAGCAGTGGGGAGGGCCTGAGGGATAGGGAGAAGCCATCTCCCTGCTGGGCAGGAAGCCCAATGTCGGGCTCCACCCCAGGACCCAGAGATCATGACCTGAGCTGAAGGCAGCCGCTTAACCGACTGAGACACCCAGGTGCCCCTGAATTTTCCTTTTTTAATTAGATCCAGCCACACGGGTTTTCTTTCCTTTTTCTCATATCCACCAAAGTTTTGTTCACCTTAGAGCCTTCTTCTGGCTTGTCTTTCTGCCTGGAATGTTCTTTTTCCCTGCTCTTTCCATGACTTCCTTATTTTTCTCTAGGTTTCTTCGCAACACTTACCTCAGCCTAAGCTAATGCCTAATTACTTGCTTCTTTCTTTTTTTTCTTTCCCTCTAGAAAGTAAACTTCACAATAGGACAGATACTAATATATTCCTTGCCATAGCCTCAATGCCTAAAATACTGTCCTAAAATACAATGCCTGAAATACACTTACATGGTAAGTGCTCAATAAATAGTTGCTGAAAGAATTAATAAATGGTATTTCCAGCATCAAAGGCATATTAATAAAACTGCCAATATTATTTGATATCCATTTTACATTATGTAAGTTTGAGGTGCTTTACATGAATTATATTATGTAAGTTTGAAATGCTTTACATGAATTATCTCAACCTTGACAGTCCCGTGAGATTGATGTTATCATGGTAATTTCAGACCTGTAAAGCTAGGTACTAGAAAGCTAGAAAGTCAAATATAGGCATTCTGACTCTGTGGCCTGAGCTCATTTTACCTGGAGTCCTATAAATCACATTACAAAGGCTACTGTATATGAATATTTTTGTAGTGGATATTCTTTAGTGAGATGAAATATAGAAGATGCTTAAAGCCTAGAACTAGACTTGGTATTTCATACTTTGGGGCCTTTAGAAAGTTATTCAATTCAGGACAAGTCTATATAGGTGTAAGACTCAGTTTTGCCATTTACAAAACAGATTCTTATAAAGGATGTATCTGCTTTACATCCTTATCTACTTTTAAATAGATAAGGATGCATACCTTTAAATAGGAATGTTCACAGAAAGTACTCAATAAATGGTTATTTTTATGAAGATGATAATGGACTTCTGATGGTGCTGTAACTGTTGATGCTGGGAGCTGCTTAGCACATAGTTTAGCTTCTCCCCCAGTACGAATTCAGATGAGATTTACTGTGCCTGGAGGGTTGCCAGGACCTAGCTGACAGGTGGCTGTAAAAAGAGGAGAGCAAGGAGCTTATGCAAAAGGTCGAGTCTGTAATACTGTGGATGACAGCTAACATCCAAGATGAATAAATCAAGCTCCAGGAAAGCCAGCTTCTCGCAGTAACTCCAAGGTTCCCAGGTGAATGGTGCAGTAATTCAGCTTGAGGACAGAGTGAGTCAAGAGACTGCTCTTGATTTGGGAAAATAAAAGTTGAGGGTTAAAAATGAAGATCCACAAAGGGCATAAGTTAACAGTGATCATCAGACTGTTTGCTGGCAAGTGGCAGGGGGACCACGGAAATCGGAAGAATGATAAAGATAAACTGTCACTGGAAATTTCGAATAAGACAAATGGGTTTTATAACAGCAGGTTATAAGAGCACTAATTGAACTAGTAATCCCTTAATTATGTAGCAGGGCTGTTGTAAACACTCTATATACCTACATACATATAAAACATGACTCTAACCTTTACAACAAGCCTATGAGGTGAATAATGTTACTTTCCTCATATTTTCAGATAAGAAGCACAAGAGGTACAGAAAGGTTAAGTAACTTTCCCAAGGCCACTCAGTAAGCAAGTGGCAGCTGGAAGTCTGTATTACAAAGTATTATCCTGGAAAAACTATGGAGGTGGCTCATTGAAACAGAGAACCCATCAAGGCATGGCTTGAAGGATTGGTACAAGTATCGAGAAGAATGATGGTTTCCAAAAATGTCCTTAAATACAATTGTTGGAGAACATAATCAGATTGTTAGCTTATTAATTAAAATAAATTCTGACACTAAAAAACAAATTAATAAACAATACAAACAAAAAACCAGAATAAGAGAAAGCTGATGTTTCCCAGAGGCAAGACAAGGGTGAGCAAAAGGGAGTGGGACATACAGGCATACAAGGCATAGTTTGGAAATTTAATAAGCTTCTCTCAAGATTTGATAAAAACATCAAAAAAAAGTGAAAATTAAAATACAAATGATTTGAAAAACATTATCGACCAATATGACCTAGTTGATACTGAATACCACACCTAATAAATACACATGAGACATTAGCCTATACTAGAGATTGGTTACTAAAACATCTTAATAAATATTGAAGGCTTGAAGTCATTCAGTTTTTATCATCTGACCACAGTGGTATTTAATTAGAAATTAATAGATACTTGATAATAAGATATCGGGAAAAAATCCCTAAGTAACTTGGAAATATATCAATATACCTCTTATAAACCATGGAATTAAACAAATCTTTAATTTTTTAAATGTCATAATTTATGTCATACTAGAAAAGATATCCCTTGCAAGTACTTGAACTTAGAATAAAAAATTTAGATATTATCTTGGAAATATGTAAGGGGGTGCCTAGCTTTTCAAAATGTTCTGAGAGGGTGAAGTGTGAAATCCACTGCTGAAGCTCATGGGAGATACGTAAGGAACAATTCTTGCTATCAGAGACCACAACAGTGAAGGGTAGATTGGAGAAAAGGGTGATGAGTATAAAAGGGGTTGTGGGTCCTATCTTTGTACTTCATTGCCAGGTTTGTGTCTTGAAAAGGTACAGGATCCTGAAGGGGCCAAGCATACACACACACACACACACACACACACACACACACACACACACACTCCCAAGTAATTTTAGTCAGGAGGGGCCCTTGGCTTGTCTCCCAGAATGATGCAAGAATAGCAGAAACATTCCTCTTCTTCTAAGAGTGTCTGGAGGTCGTGGAAAGCTCACCTGCCCTAACAGGACTTTGTATCAGCAACAAGGGATAGCTCAGGGGACATCTGTGCATTGATGGCTAAGTTCAAACAAAAAAAATGATGTCACCATGGACGCCAATATAGATAAATGACATCAACTATCAGTTGAACTATTTTGATGCCATCTGAGATAAAAGAGGAACAATGCTCAAATATTTGAAAGAAATAGTTTCTTTCTCCTGGTAGAAAAATAATCATATGTACTCACTGAGCTTTTACTATGTGCCAGGCACTGTAAGAATTCCACACATATTGACTTAATTCTCACAACTACTTCATGCGATAGATATCGTTATAATTCCAATTTTAGAGAAAGCAACAATTTATCAAGAGGGATGTAATGTTCCCAGCTTATATCATTTGTAAGCAGAGAAGATGGAATAGAAACTTGAAGAAAAAATTGAGCCTTATTTTGAAATAATAAATTGAATATAGCTGTGTTGTGGAGTTATGTGTACATAATCCGTGACATAACAAATATATATACATACATAAAAACTTAACTGATCGTCCCAGGCTGACATGGCTTAGGTAGCACCTCCTCAGTATTTTGTTTTTCATAGCTGCTTCTCCTATTCATGAGTCAAGCTGACTCCCAACTTCTAACCACAATTTACAACTGCCAAACCGTATCACCTCAAAAGAAGTTATTCCAGCTTCTCTGACAAGCCATGATGTAGCAGAAAAAGGAAGATGATTATAGCCCCCCACACATCCAGCATGCAAGCACAAATCAGTAACAGAAGAAATAAAACAGAAAGCTTCAACTCCATTTTCCTATATAGAGTGGTAGAAATAACATTCTGAAAGGACTAAGAAAATAGGAAATTCCTTTCATGTCACTGTACCCCCTTATGAGCCAAGATCACATGTATATTGAAAAATACCCGGAGAAACAACAGGAGTGGTTTTTATTTTTATAATAATTTTATCAGATATCCATTCTGCCATGCAGAAATCATTATGGTTTTTGGTCTCATAAAATGTGTGAATGACATTTTTATATAAATAATTCAGAGAAACTCTTAAGGAATAGACTTTGTCCTGCTTTTGTTCTTGGGGAACACAGAGGTAACCTGACATAGAATAAACGGTTTTAATGTGTTTGTTATAATGCCATTCCCTAATAGCACTTTACGTAAGTAACACTCAGGCATGGCAACATAATAGCCCTGAGAAATACACAATTCAAACTCTGTGGGAAGTATTATTTTATGAAGTGAATAGACAAATACACTATAAATACACTAGTCATAGTAGGAAGGCATTTTTGTCTTGAAGCTAGTTCATCCTATTCTCAATACCTATGCACTGTGAAAGTAATATTGTTATGAAACTACAAAAATTGAAATATATGTCAGAAGCCCCTTAGGAAAAACAACTTATTGGCAATGAAGTTCACTGAGCGGCACATACACAGAATCTATAGCAACTGATTTTGATTTTGCAGAAAGGTTGGTATTCTTGTGCAAAAGGAGGCTGGATAAAACGATGGTGGGATAAATTCTTAAGGAAAAAAATAAAAATTCAGTCTTCCATAAGTTTGTCATGATGCATAAAATTCAATGAGATTTTCATTGCTTCTAGGTAAGTAAACATTTTCACTTGGTCTGATTATTTCTTTGTCTAGATTTACAGTTTTTACAGGCTTTACTACATGTAAAGCGGCAATGTCTCTCTTGACTTCAGCTACAAGAATAGATATAGGAAACTGTTATCTTTTTCTTAATTTTTTCCCCCTAGGTAGGAGCCATAAGCCTCAAAAACACATTAAAATGATAAGAAATATGTTAAAATTACTTTAACCTAAAGTTAAGATGAAATATAAGCAAGGGAGACACTGAAAAATAATGAGGCAATTAGGGAGTAGTGCCAAATCATTAGGTTGGAAGATTCACTGATATAGCTTTTAATATATGTATTTTTTTGGTTCAGGTTTTCTCCACTCACATGATTACAGAGTTAAAGCCCAGAAATTGAAGAAATCTCTCATATTTATGTCTTTCAAATGCGTTAGCAGCACTATGAATTAGCTTCTGACTTCCTTCCCTCAATTTTATAAAGGCTGGTTTTACCTGGTAAGGTGTTACGTGATCCACTGACTGCAGGCTCCCCAGCCTGGGTCATTGGCATTTAACTTGACACAGAACACAACGGAAAGAGTCCTTCCTGTTCTAGCAGGATGTCACTTTCTAAATAAGGAAAATATTAAGACATTTATTGAATAGTTATTGCATCATATGTTCTGTTCCAACACTCTGCAGGTATGAACTTGGGCAGACAACTAAGGCAGAGAGAAATACAATAACTTTTCCAAGACAGCGAGCTTGGATTCAACTCTAGGTAGTCTGGCTCCAAAGCCCAAGCACGCCTAAACTATACTTTTTCTTCCCTCCACTGTTAGTCACAACACAGTGTGAATAACTACTGATGGACGTGAATGCATGTACAGTGCCTCTTAAAGAGAAACCAGATATGAATTTGCTTGCATAGATGTAAAATATCACAGAAATACACATAGAAATTGACAATATTGGATGTCTCTGGGGTTGGGACTTGAATAAACGAGGGATAATGGTACAAGGAGAGTTTTCCATGTATATTCTTCTAGAAGTTTTGAATTTAGAAATACCTAGATGCATTATTTTTACAAAAATGGATAAATAAATAAATGCAACTTAAAAATTATAAGATTCAGTAGGTTCTTTCTTGTCAACAAGCAATTATATATCCATCATTAAAAAGAAAAGTTGAAGACATTCTTGGGGAATTCAACACGTTTTATTTTGCCAGGCAAATGATTTCTCAATATCCAATTAAATATTAATGTACTAATTACATTTAATTTATTTTCTCACAGAGTGAACATTCACCGTAATGACAGTTTCATCATGCTAAAATCTATCCACAAACCTACACTTTGGGAAAAAAGTGCATTCCTAAGAAATTTTATGTACAATATAAATGGAAAATGTATTAAGTCATTGAAATGTCAAACTACACAAAATAAAACTAATTAACCACCAATATTCAATATATGTTGACATTATTTTGGAGAAAGAAAATTTTCTTTACATATGGCAGTTATGTTGAAGAAGAATTTCTATAATTTTAAAACAAAAGTAATAAAAGTATATACAATTGAATAATGTTCTAAGGAGAAGTTATTAAATAGCACAAATAATATTACAAAACTAAACACCCTTATTGTCTCTCAGTTTGTGTTTACATGAAGCAAGGGGACCTGTGTAGTTTACCTATCCTCTGACTCTAAAACAATTTTACTTTAAACTCTGTACATAGAACATATTGGCCATAAATAATAAAGATGGTTTTGGCTTTCCATTGACAAACATTTCTATTTGGGCACATAGCAAGCAAAATATTTGTATAATAAACCACTTTAGAGAATAATTCGGAATCATATACATTTGGAAGATAGCTTTTATTTATTAGCTTATTTTTGAATGAACATTATTTATCTTGTATATTTTAACTGCTATGTTTGCCCCCACTGAGGTTGCCTCTTACAATATCATAATTTATCACCACTTAAATAGTAAGTCATATTCTTAGATTCTGATCAACGGTTACATTCATTTTGACAATGATTTTAGTTCTTGAAGTCTTTATGCTATGGTGCTTAAAAAGGTAATAAGTCTACCTTACCTTCTTTGTGGACTGTTAACTACAAATAAAATTTTGTACTAGATTTTTGAATAGGCCTCTGATGCAATTTCTATTTGTGCTGGGAAACACAAAAATTTCTTTAAAAGCAAATAAAATTCAAAGGCAAAAGTTGTGTTTCAAAAGGAAACATAACAGTATAAAGAATTTTTTTCATATTTCTCCCATCTAATTGCTATTTGGAACAAAAGGTTCAATAATAAATTTTTCTAATGAAATGACCCAAACGTACAATTAGAAGGAAATTATTTTATTCATTACAAAACTTAACACATTTATATTTATAACCAGTGAACAGAATGCACCAGCATTCTTTCAAAAGAAAGTATGTCTATTTTTGTTCATATTCAAATTTTTTTCAGTTCTCCACAAAATGAGCACCTCACCAGCACACACTAAAGATCATCACTAAAGAACTGGTGACTTAAAAGTCATATGATGTCTGAGGTTGGTAAACCAAAAAAATGTGAGAGTTAATTATTGAAATTAATCACTGATGGTAAAAACTAGTCACATTTTTTATAAATAGCTTTTCATAAAATTGCATTTCTTACTTTATTTTTCCCCAGTTTGATAGTTTTACCTCTCATATACAAGTTTGATATTTCATCTTTTTCTTCTTATATTGTTTACTTTACCACACAGACTAGAAAATTAGAACAAAAACAGTAATTAAACACTGTAAGATTATATTCTCTGATTCTATAATAACTTAAATAACTTCCAAAAAAAGTGCTTTTGTTTGGAAGATGATAGCATAAGAATATAAACTTAAATGCTTCACTGACATAACTCTAATCAAAAATGTTTACGGTGAAGGTCATTCATTTTATCTTCTTAAAACTAGGAAACAAAGATCAATAACAGATACCAGCAACTGACCGTTTTTATAATAAAAAAAATTAATGTATTTCACTGGAAACATATAAGCTGTTCATTTTTCTGTATGAATCACTCATGTTTTGTACAACTTTTAGATGCACTCTTCCTTGACTTGTACCTTGTCTACATTTCTTTTGAAGACTACTCTATCACATATATTTATACAACTTTTACAATGTAAAAGTTGTGAACTTGGCATTTGTTTCCATATATAAAATCACTGACAAATCTAAACCCCTAAGGCAAGGAAGGAAGATCACAGGGTTTACGGCCATCATTCAATTAAGGGATGTAAGAATTTTAGTTTTATAGCCACCATGTTGATTTGAAGGAAAAGGAAATAAAGATATAAATAAAATCTGGGTTAAGTTAAATATTTATATGCACCATGAGGACCATGACATGTCTAGTGCTAGTCAATATCATACAAGAAAATGCATGCTCATTTCAGTTCATGTAATATTCACTTTAGGAGTGAGTTACACCTTTCTCAGGAATTTCTCATGGGTAAAGCACAAGGTTCTTTGCTCAAAATTTGATCATTGAAGACAGACCATTCTTTACTGGAAGCATAAGCCCCAAGTAAGAGAACATTATGACTCTGGCAACTGATTCCTCCTGTTTCTACTTTTCCGGCTATTGATGAGAGCCTTTAACTTGCCATAGTCCCCTCTTATCTTCTGGGATTCTTCTTGTTGATGTTGCTGTCGAGTGTCTTTGCAGTACTGATTAATCATCTGCATTTCTGAGTGGCTGAATGCCCCCATGATGTCCTTTGGGTGGAAGGGTAAAGCCCTCACAGAGCTGGCCCAGGTCCAAGGGGACCATTTTTCTGTCACGACAGCCACCATTTCAGAATCTAAAACTTTAAAGTTGATCTTGGCTATGGTCTGCTTGAAGCTATTCTCTGTTGCAATGCAGTGATACAGTCCTTGGTCAGAATCTTGAACGGAGCGGATTAGAAGTCCTTGTGAAGTGGCTATGATTCGTTCATTCAGCTTGACCTAAAAGAGAGACTCATCAAAGATCCCAAACCTGACTCTACGTTTTCTAAAAAGATATGAGCAACATATACAGATATCTCTGGACTTTCAAATTTGGGGAAAGCACTAAGTACTTATATTAGCTTCCTTCTTAGTGAACACAAATTTTTGGTCAGTTCGGTTGCCTCTTTTGCACAAGAGATTTTGTTTCAGGAGCACTGAAGCTATTAAAGGGAGGGTGAAGTTATCACCCATATTACCAAAAATAGCTTCAAGTTCATTCCCTTTGGACAGAAGTAGTTTCGGTATATATAAGCACAGAATTTTGGTTGCATTTGGAGTGTGAATCACAGTCAACTATAAAATAAAATTCACAGAATAATTTAAAATATCTCTTTTGTCCTGGCGTTCTTGCCTTTAATTGCAATAAAAATACTCTCTTATTAGTAGAATCATGAAGCCACAGTTAAATGGTTGAATTCTACCATTTTTCAATGATGCATTTTCTCGTAACTAAAAATGCAAACAACTTATTACTTCACCAAGTAGTAAGACAACCCGAAAAAAAATTATATAAGCAGAGGCAGAGTTTTGAACACTATCAAGGGTTTTTTCCAATTATCCCAAATTAAAGAATGACTAAAAATAAGCTGAAATGCTATCATCTTCTAAGTCTAAATGGTTTTACTTTCCAAGGAAAGGTAATAAAAAACTATGAGGTTAATATTTAATTACTTTACAAGCTTACCTTGGAAAGACTCTCATGTGCTAGATATTAGTTAAATGTATGCAATCTTTCTTTCTTAAAGTTCCAGCTATAGTATTGTCAATGAACAGACTAAAAAGCTAAGTGGTAAGAAGTTCCTTGACATGGGGACTCTGGATTGCTCTTACACTGAGGGGGGGGGTGGGGTGGGGGGCGGGAATGGATCCAATCAAAATAAAGGAATGTTTTTCTAAATGGTTAATTTCTGTGTAAATATGTATTTAATTATTAATGAAATAAAAATCAAAGATAGATTGTTTTAGTTAAAAAGTAATGCCCTCCTCCAGAAAAAAGCACAAAAAGGCAAAGTATAATATTGAAACAAGATAATAGAACAGATCTAGAAAAGGGAGATCAGAAGGGACTGAAATGTATAAAGCAAAGTTTTGATGTTAATTTAATTTTTAAAGTTTAAAGGTATCTCAAAAATAGTTTCAATCACGTAGAAATGCACTCAGAAACAAAAGGAAAGGAAGACTTTTCTATGTGTGCAAAATTTGGAAAAAATTTAGAGGCCAATTTTATAAATCTATATAACATGTTTTTGACACAGAAATTTCATTTCTAGGAATTCATACAGAAGATACACTCACAAGTGTGCAGATGTTCATTTACATGATGTTTCTTATAAGAAGAAAAATAATAACCTTAAGTAGTAGATAGCTTTAAAGAAACAGATATATTCATATAGTGGAACAGTATGTAGCCAAGAAAAGTAAGTTAGCTCGAAATGTACTGATATTAAAGTGTGTGTGTGTGTGTGTGTGTGTGTACATCAGAGAGAGACAGAGAAAGACAAAAACAGGAACATGATGGGGAATATTTGGAGGAATACATTATAACTGAATATATAATTCTTAGTAGCTTCATACTCTAGAAGTATGAATAAATATTGAAATGGAGGTAAGGAGATCTTTCAGTTTTCACTTTATGCTATTCAATACAAACTACTTACAGTTTTGTCCATGAGCTTTTATGATTTGTCTTCAATATTTATATATCATTAATATAAGACATAAGCATGTGTTTGCCTAAACTACTGATAACAAATCAGGATAAATTTAATAATATAGTAACAATTTGTTCAACTAAATTAAGAATGAGTGGAATTGTGCTCTGTAATTCTGGATATAATAGATTTGCATAATTATAGTTAATTTTTTCATAGTCTTATAGCATTCTTATGCTATAGAAGAAAAAGCAAGATAGTAATAATGGAGTCTATATTCTTGAGCATTCTGAAATAAAACATTAGAAATATCACAAAGGAGATTCAGTCATTAAATCTATAACTCACTCCATTTTTAATTTAATTTATTAATTTCTGTGGCATGTATTCAAGCTTGCATGTATTCATTTTCTTTAATTTAAATAGAATTTTTTTTCACTTATTGCATGTTATTCTATTTTAAGTTTTTACTGAATTAAAGAAAAATATTTTATTCATGTTAGGTAATCCCTATTTGAGTTTTAGATTTCCAATTCACATATGAACACACAGAACTTCTAAGGAAGGACCGTTTATGACCCTGTGACATGCTCTGGCCTAAGAACTTCATTTCTGTGTGGTAATCATCATCGCACAGCATGACTTCTACTCTAGGTTACTTAGTAAGGCAAGTAGTATTACCATTCACATCCATTCAAAAGAATTTAAAATTAATTAGACTGTAGAAATTTCAAGGTCTCTTTGATGACAGACTTTTGTAGCAAAGAAAAGAGATCTTAAATAAACAATTTTTTTATTAATAAAAATGTTCAAAAAGATTTGATTAGTATCATAGAATTATGGGGCAAGAAGGAACCCTGGAGTTCATCTAGCTCCTCTCGCCTCCAGAGGGTTAAATCACTTATGCAAGTGGACATCAGCCTATGGTTTACTAGGCCGGTGACAGGGGACACACAATTTCCTAAACAGCTCATATTGTCTTCGGACAGGCAGGTCTGAGTTGTAAAGTATTTTCTCTCATGGAGTCAACATGTATTTCAGTAACTTTGAAGCAAGTGTCTGTGTTCTATAGCTTGGGATTGTATCCATTCTGAATATCTCCAATTAACTTAATACTTAGTACCCAAACTACCCACAACAGAAGGATACACCCAAATGCAGAAGGCTCCATTTTCCCCTTCACTCTATCAGATTTTATGACACTGCTAATAGCATTATATTTTAAACTACCCTACGGCTTTATATACACATATATATTTTTCTTATTCTTCCTCTCATTTGTCAGCACAACATGAGATCAATATTATGGAGCTCATTATTTATAATATTTCACCCTAAGCCATTTTACAATGCTTCCCTTTTAAAACAGCTCTTTCTGATCAGTGAAAGGTTAATGTCAGTGTCCTTTTCTTTGAAAAATTGTTTTTCCATATCACTAAATAAAGACAACGGTCCCATAAACAATGATTCCCTATATTACCAATCTAAAACCCTAGAGTCGTGGATAATAAAGCAAAGGAAACAGATTACCACATAGCAGAAAAATGCTCCTTACCATAAAAGTTATGGCTTAGTGTAATTTCTTACTGAGGAAAAACTGAACTTTTTTTAAAGCCCCCTTTTATCTTGTGAATCACACAAAGGTGCTGCTGTGTGAGAACTTGGCATCTGGTTTTGCACACATCTTGTTTCTTTTACGAATGCTTCCTCATATCAATTCCCCTGTCTTGAGTGTCCAAGCTCTTGTTTCAATCACCATATTATAGAGGTGAACAGGCAGCAAAGATTTCTAATTAATTCATCATCTCTACAGACAAAGGATTTTAAAGGAAGTGGCACCTGTCATCCCAAAGACATAAAAGGATGTTCATATGCCTTTTTTTTTTCGTTTGATCTGAACCTCACCGAGGGATGGTGATCGAATGTCTTTCCGAAGCCCTGACTGACTGCTGCTGTGGTGTGTTACTCACCTCTTTCCTCCTGTCTTTGTCTTTCTGTAACAGCCATTTGATCGATGCCTGTGGAGACTTCGGGGCACACTCAAGGAAAGTGGTGTTATTTTTTACTCCATACTGAACAATTTCAGCTGCATTTCTATATGCTGAAAAGCAAAAATGAGAGAGAGAAGAGAATTCAGAACATATACTCCTTTATGTTTATTGCTCTATAAAATTGTCAGTACCTATAAGGTATCCAAAAGGCAATCTTTAATCATTTAACAAGCAGACTATCACACATCGTTTACCTGTTGTATTTAACCTAAAGGAAAGGAGAGAAAGACATAAGGGAACCGATTTTTATTCAAGAAGTACTCTAAACCAAGGAATGTCCTTAATATCACTTTGAACATTGAATTATTTCAGTATCCTTATGAGTTAGGTTTTCTCAGTGTTTCAGAGTTGAGCAAACTGATGCTGTGAATTATTAGGAAACACATCCTACTTGAAGAGTTAGTAAGTGTCAGGCATTATTAAAGCCAGGTTCATCCATACTCAGTGGAATATAGATGGAATTCAGAAGCATCACGAAAAGTCAGAAAGCCAAGTGTGGCTGCAGTGGGAAGTTGTGGCTGAGAACACAGTCTTTGCAATCAGAGGTATTGGAGGTAAAATTCTGATTTCACCAAGACTGACTGTGTAGCCTTCAACAACTTACTTGACCCTTCCGTGTCTCAGTTTTACTTGGCTCTAAAACATGGATTATGTTTTCATATAGGTTCTGCACTGAAATTCTTAATTCAGGAAGACCATGTAGTAAAATCATGTGGTAGCTTAGGCATGAACAGCGTCTTCGTTCATAAAATGGTGATAATAATAGACCTTACTTTGGTATAGTGTCTTGAGCATTAATTGTGACAATCCATAAAAAAAGCACTTAACTCACATTCTGACACAAAGCCAACATCCATGTTTGTTCATCATTAACCCCACTGACAGTTCTACCACTGTAACTACTACTATTAGAACTGGCACACATATTTATAAAATACTCAGTAAATAGAGAAATGGTAACTTGGATTTATTCCCTCAATTAGATGTATAGAGCCACTAAGCAAAACATGTCAGAATTTTCTCCTTATAGTTCATGTAGTTAGTAATAAGAATATCAGTCTTTACTAAAGAAAGGCCCAGACTCAAAAATATTAGCAGTAGGAGTTTTGGTGTTAATTGTTAGCAACAGTGGGTCTATAGCACCTTGGTGAGCCAAGAGAGCTCTGCCTGAAGAAAGTTCCCTGGTGGGGTTCATGTGGAGGGGAGAAGGTTAGTGGGGAAAGTATAATACCATGGGATCTTGATCTTCATGTCAGGATGGGAAGAAATGGGTTAGAGTGATCATAAGACACAGGCAGGATTGTCAGAAGTATTGGAATGGTTATAAATTGTAAAGCCAAGGCACTGGTATACCCATATTCAAAGCAGGGTTATTTATAATAGTTCAAAGTGGAAGCAAGCCAAGTGTCTAGTGATAAATGAATAAAAAAATGTGATCTATACATACAAAAAATATTTTTTTCCATTTTCAACAGAAAAGAAGTCCTGACATGTTACAACATGAATGAACCCCGAAGAAAAAGTGAAATAAGCAGTTACAAAAGGTTAAATATTGTGTGATTCTGCTTATAAGAGGTATTTATAAGAGTCAAATTCATAAAGATGGAAAGTAGAATGGTGGTTTCCAGAGGCTGGTGAAGAGGGAAGTTCGTATTTAATGGGTATAGAGTTTCACTTGGGAAGGAAGAAAAAGTTCTAGAGATGGATATGGTGCTGGTTGCACAACACTGTATTGAATGTATTTAATGACACAGAACTGTACACTTTAAAATGGTAAATTAAAAAAAAATTTAAATTTTCATTTGAATTTTTAAAAAAGCAACTTTTTCTTAAGAGAGAAGACAAGAGCTTTGTTTCTTCAGAAAAAAAAATAATAGCTTGGAAAATCTGTAACTGATATCTATTTGAAATTCCTAACCAACTAACATACCCAAGGTCCCTGCATTCACGGACCTCTCTTTTTCTTACTATACATACAAATACGTTTAATTTTTAATTTCCATATGAACACCAAGAATCTTCATAATCTTTCATTAAAACAGAAGAAGTGAATTATAATGAGGTCTCCCTCCCTGAAATGTGACCTGGAGCATTGTGACTCTTTACCAAGTTTGACCCTTGCTCAGTTTTAATACCTTTTAGATTAAATCCTCTGCACTGAGTCAATGGATTTCCATGTCTCACATCTTGTCTTCGGCTCCTCCTTAAAGTGCAAAGACATACATAAAACTGACTTAGAATTAACATTGCCAATTACACCACATTTAAAAGATTGCATTTTTAATTTCACAGTTTTTTAATTGCCCAAGCTTTCATAAGAAAAAGAGGTCTGGTTATCTGGCACCACTATGTGACATTTCTTATTCACCACCTTCATGATAGGATTGATACTTCACCTTGTCTTCATTCTGAATTAATTCCGTCCCTCCCTATCTACTATTGGTGATAGAATGGTTATGAAATCCTTATTATGTGCATTTCCTGGGTAAATG